>NW_022156717.1:4121071-4240132 GCF_004355905.1 Pyricularia grisea
AAGCTGTTTGGAATCCAACGCAGTAGCCGGCCGGGGTTTGATACAGGGTAGGTAAGGTAGGTTACCGAGTACATCAGACCCTGAAAACGAGTCTAGGTAGTGCCTGGATTTCGCTTTAGGCTCGAGCCCACCCTGCACCCCTTTGTGCTACGAGCAAGCATTTTTGTTTACCTGCTGACCATTGGATGGTTATGGTGGGCACGTCATTTCCTGAACTCCGCCGACAGAGCCCGTCCTCCGGCCTTGTCTCCGTGCTGCAAATAGGTACTTCCTTCGTAAGAGATCAGATGGCAACGGGCATCATGGGATGGATGCATTAATCGGATATTCGTATCTGCTACCAGCAGCTAGGTATGCCGTCATAACGGTCATGGTTAAAATTTACTGGATATATGGACTAGCTAGATATGGAACAAAGCTGCTTTTCTTAGTAAAGGCCAAAACATGCTCTTGCATCAAAAGCTGGGATTTTCCATTAAATCTCCTAGACAAACTGTTTCCCGTGCGATGTAAACAAATCCCACTCAAGTAAATTGGTTAGGACAGGGGTGGCATCTGATTGCGGATTTCATGCCGACATCGGTCGCCTAGCTAGACAAGAGGATGAGCCGTCATTTTTCGTAGCGCTTCCGAGTCACCCGCAAGTGTTCTCCAACGCGCAAAAACCATAACATGATCTGCAGGGAACCAACCTGAAAAAAAAAAAAAAAGCCACAGCGATTGAGCTTGTCGTCAGTGACGAAGTATACAACACAACCAGGATAAAACAACAAGGCTGTGGCTCATATGATGGCAACGTTCACTGCCCTTTGTTTTATCGAGTTTAGTTTCCACTGTCGCTCTGCATAAGCAATTATTTTTGGCCGCGAGCCCACCTACCAGAACTGACGCTGCGCTACCCTGGGCTTTTCGTGCTCTTGTCCAACAATCCCATTCGTTCGTTCTGGTGTTGCGCAAGCCCAGGCTAGTCTCTGCCTGTAACCAGGAGTCTAATCGGCGCAACCTGGACTTTTTGAGGTCGCACAGGTGGAAGAGGCTTCACAGGCTGGCCTTCTCAATCGCACGGAAACATCGACGGCAACATGAACGGAAATACGGGTACCGGTCGCAAGCAAGCAGCCATAGTTGCAGCAACAGCAGCTGCAGCTGTAGTATCATCGCCTGTTACATTTTCCAAGCCTGACATGCCGACGTCATCTTCAAAGTCGCAGCGCGTATGGAACACCAAAAATCTCGGATGGCGCCTCACTGCCGATGCTATCTCAGCGGCCGCTGCTGCCACCATGGTAGCACCACTGATTTCAATTATTGATAGGTAAGAGAGAAAACCACACAAGAGTCTGAACTGAGTTGTTTAGCGAAGCGGGTTGACTTTGACGGACCCAAGCTAACGAAACCCGTTTACTTTATAACTTCAGGTCTATAATGGAGAATGCATCCGGACGACGGTCCCTGGTAGAATCTATCAAGAGTTCCCTCGTCAACCTAATCAAGAGACCGCAAACGATTATTTTCGCGCGACCATTTGCTTTAATCTGTATGACATACGGCGGAACCTACCTCACAGCCAACACACTCGACACAGCAACGTCGACGGTCAAAAACAAGCCTGCGACACTTGTCACCTCGGGGACTGCCAAGTTTGTCGCTTCTTCCACTGCCAACACTGGCCTTGGTATATACAAGGACCAGGTCTTCGCCCGCATGTTTGGTCCGCCTGGTGCAACCCCACGGCCGGTACCGCTGCCTTCTTACCTACTCTTTACCATGCGGGATGCCGTCACCATCTTCGCCTCATTTAATCTCCCCATCATATTGGCACCGTACCTTAACAACCATCTATCGGACGGCTTCAAGAAGCATGTCAGTGGACAGACGCTGGCTCAGTTTGCAGCCCCAGCCGCCATTCAAATCATTAGCACTCCGCCGCACCTCCTCGGCCTCGATCTCTACAACCGCCCAACCTGCGCTCGTTCAGGTTCCCCAACCTGGGCTGAGCGCTGGGCCTCTGTACGGAGCAACTGGGCTATAAGTTCATGTGCTCGCGTTTGCAGAATCGTGCCTGCCTTCGGAATAGGAGGTGTGGTCAACTTCAAGGTTCGGAGGCAGTTCATGGAGAAGCTTACCTAGTGCATCCAGGCCCTGATCCAACCTCCTTCCCCATATTCTATCCGCCAACCTTTCTTGATTTTCCACACTTCTCTGGTTCTTTTTTTCTCTTTTGGGTGGGCGCTGGAGGCTATCTGTAATGTTTATTTTGATTTTCGATATGAGCGCCATCGCAACGAATGGCTTGTGCCGTTGCACCTCACGGTATACATGTTAAAGGGCATGAAAAGGCGTTGGGTTGATTTTTCCCGGGGCTGCATTTTCTTCTAGTGTTAAGACATCCTTGAAATTTGGCTTGGGAAGTGTCTACGGAACACACCCTGCGCAATAGAACAGCTTGAATGCGGGCATAGACATAATGATAGTGTTAACAAGGGATCAAACATATCGTTTTGCTTTTATCACATTGTATTGCTCACGTCTTTCCAAGCCTTATCACACACTCAGAAAGTCAGCCCCATGTCTCTACAGCATGCCTGTCTGCTTCAGAGCCTTGTAGATCCTGGCCTGAGCCTCTTTGGCTGCCTTTGCTTCCAGTTGGCCTGGAGATAGGCCCTCACCAGTATCGATATGGTTCTCCCAGAACTTCAAGCCCTCAATACCCTCCTCGCGGCAGAGGACGCCACGCTCCTCTGCCATCTCAAGCTCCTCTTCGGCCACGCCAATGCTCCAACCGAACCGCTCTGCAGCATCCTGCGCGGTCACTCCTCGACCAAACTCGCGCCAATTCCAGGACACTTCATGATCTGGGGGTATCTCGTGTAAATCTCGCAGCCAACCCAGGATAGCCTTGATTATGCTCTCATCTGTTCTGTCGGCACCTTGTGCTGCCATAACTCCGCTCTTGAAAATTCGCAGTCGAACGGGAAGCTGCAGGGTCTCCCACTGCCTCACTGCCTTCTCAAGATCCATGGGGCTCACCAATTCCACACCTCCACGTGCTCGGTTGAACATAGCCCACAGATCCACCAAACTTATTATTCCGCCCGCCTTCCGCAACACTCCCCTTGCGTCATCAGTTAGGAATTCGGCCAGGTTCCTCGCCAGCTCAGAGATATACAGAGATTCTGAGCTACTTCCGCCGACCGTGTCCTTGGTGGTAACCAAGCCTAGCTGGGTCGCTGACTCGGCCAAAATGGCATTCGCTTCAGAAGATGCACCACCGCTATTTGCTTGTCGAGCAAATGATTCAGCCAGCGCGACTATATCCTTCGCCGAAGCCATTAGAGCCTCGAGATCTTCAAAGGCACTGCCGATCACCAGTTCGTTATTCTTTCGTAGATCAATACCCCGTTTCTCGAGGCCGGCAATGCCTGCTGTCTTGATACGTTCGTTGGAGGCACCCCTGCCCGAAGGACCGCCTTCTGGATCGACCGCACCGCCTCGCAAGGACCTGGGTATTGGGGGTGCATCTTGTAAAAGCCACTTGCGTTGTGCCATTGAACCCTTGAGGCGCTCGTAGAATATCTTCTCTCCGCCACCACGGAATGATAGCTTGACACTTTCTGGATTTTCGACGCCAGGCAAGTTACCAACCGGGGTCAGAAAAGGCCCTGGAGAATCTACCCGATCATCCGCCGCTGTTAACTCGGCGGGAACACCTTGAGATACCAGCGGAGCACCACATATCTCACACGACATCAACGAGGGGTGGTTCAGAAAGGTGCAGCGAGGACATTGAAACGACGCCTCAGGATCCGCTGTCGGAGTCGAACCACTCTTCGCTCCAGGGCCGAGTAAATCCTGACCAGAACCGTGCGTGGCAGACAGTGGCCGCGCCTGCGGTCGCAAAGGAAGGGGCGCTGCCAGAATAGGTCGGCTGGCCGCATTAGAGATGGCGGCCTTGAGAACGTGCGTCAAGGCCGGCTTGATCCCGCACGCCAAACATGGCGGAAGCGGAGTATGGGCGTTCGCGGTTCCAGGATCAAAGTTTGACGGCACAGGATTCGAAAAGCTACAAATGGTACAGACCCATGTCGCCGTGGTGTTTGGCGCAGGGCTGTCGAGCGCCAGAGACCTTGGGGTGCTGGCAGGCCTCGGTATCGGGGTTGCAGCACCGCTGGTTCGTGGGGATTGGGACCCGGGAGATCTGGATTGCTGGAGCAGTCCCGAGCGTCTTTTGGTGGGCTTTGGTACCAGCGTGATCTTTGCAGACGACTTGAGGAAGCCGGCATAGAACTCGTATCGCTCTACATCCTTCAGATCGAGGGCGACCGAGTGCTTTCTCGGCTCATTCTTGTCGACATAGCAGATGCGGTGTGATGTCAGGTAGACCTGTCCGTTCTGCTGATTGGGCAGCTTGTACTTTCTTGAGATTGCAGGGAAAATGGAAATAAATCAGCACCAAACGACGAGCCCTTGGTTACAACGATGAATGCGACGCGATTGCGATATAAGGTAACGGATGCAGAGAGTTTGGAGGGGCCCAGCTCACCCCTCGTAAAGCCCCACATTATCCTGGAGGCATAGTAGCACTTCGTCTGGCAGATATGAGGGCCGGAGCGCGGTTGTGAGATCAATTTGCTTGAGAAACATTCGGCGCGAGCTGGCTGAAGCGTAGTGGTCGCCTCGACTGCAATCCAGTAAACACGTCACGTCGGAGCGGCGGGAGTAATACGGACCTGGCCTCGTGGATTGGACTTCCTCCCTGGCTTGCTCGTCATGGGAAGCCTCCACTGCCTCGTGCTTGGACAGGGTACAGCACCGCTCGGCTCGCATCCACCGAGGATCACCCGATCAGCACCAATTAAACTCACCCGCGGGTGGTGGGGGTTTTGTTGTTTTACATTATTACATAAGGCAGTCGGAGAGAATGTGCACTAAACCAACTACGGATTCATGGGGGCACGGCCCATTTCGCACTTCTGCACACCAAAGGTTCTAGCCTCCACTCCTGCAACCCACGAGTCTGCACTTTTAGCAAAGCATAAACATCATTTCTCATCGCACCTCTTCCCGTTCTCATTCTGACACGACTTTGCTTCTCCCAACCCAACCCTCAACCATCCCCCATTTTTGTCCCCATCTGATCTCCCATCAGCCTCTGTGCTCACCTGTCACCGAATTTCTTCGCATCCTCGATTTTCTGCCCTCTTCGGTCATCAAATCCAGCTTGACTCGAAAAGCCTGCTACTACTACTACTATTACCACTACTAACCCTTTGATCTCCACTGGCCCTATTGCAAGCCGCTTTGCGGTTGTATCCTGCTACCATGATGCCCAACACATCTTGGAGCCAGGCTGCTGGCATACCACATGCATATGCATCGTATTCTCCTGGTTAGTTCAATTATTCTCAACATCTATGAGCTTTTGCAAAGTAAAATATCGGTCGATCGGGCTGTATGCGGCGAGAGCTGACCGTGAGATAATCCTCAGCACCGAATGCCGCCCCAGCCTACACCTCTGTATCAGTTCGGCAATCCTTCGGGCCTGTAGCTCCTGCCCAGCACTCGTACTCCCCATCACAAGGAACCTCTTACTCGTCACATTCAGGAGCCACGTCCACAACTACCGAGACAGCCGCTCAACCGGCTGAGCAATCAAAAAAGATTGACTGGCCCCTTTCCGTTCGACAATATGTTGCTAGATCTTTCCTGCCTGACAATATGGACCATACCGTTGACCGTACCGAGATGGAGGCCAAGTTGAAGGAGACGATATCGAATGCTCACCAAACCGGTGTTATGTACACTACGGATTGGGATAAATACCCCCTCCCCCAGGAGCTGATCAAGCAAGAGCGCCTCGCTTCGTTAATGTCCACGACGGTAGCTCTCCCCAACACGGCATGGAATGTTGCAACCCCTACCCAGAAGAAGAGGAAGTCCAGCGACATGTCCTCAGGTGGCCTGCCTGGCGCCGTAGCACCATGGCAGTCAGCAAAGAGCAATCCGCTGGAGAGTCGCGTTTCGTATCAAACAACCGACAAGCGTCCTGCCCCCGGAGCATCATCAAACAAGGCTGCTATGAGTAAGTTCCAAAAGCAGCTGGAGAAGCGTCAACGCCGATTCGATGGAGGCTACAAGTCGACGTACCGTTCTCCCAGCCCGCCTCCTTCAGATGGGCCTATTGTCGGAACATGCCAAACGCTTGAAAAGCGTTACCTCCGTCTTACCGGACCACCCGTCATTTCTCAAGTGCGGCCTGAGCCGATCCTTCACCAAACCCTTGACCTGCTGAAGAAGAAGTGGAGGAAGGAGTCCAACTACTCATATATTTGCGATCAGTTCAAGTCCTTGCGCCAGGACCTTACCGTGCAACATATCAAGAACGAGTTCACAGTTTCCGTATACGAGATACACGCGCGCATTGCTTTGGAAAAAGGGGATTTGGGTGAGTATAATCAGTGTCAGACTCAGCTGCGTGCTTTGTACCAGCTGGGTCTGAAAGGCAATCCCCTCGAGTTCAAAGCCTATCGTATTTTGTATTTCATTCACACTGCCAATCGTTCAGCCTTGAACGATGCTATGGCAGATCTAACCCCAGCAGAGAAAGAGGAGAGGCCTTTGAAACATGCCCTCAACGTGCGCTCAGCCTTGGCCTTGGGCAACTACCATCGATTCTTCCAGCTGTACCTGGACACGCCAAATATGGGTGCCTACCTGATGGATATGTTTGTTGGCCGTGAGCGTCTTGCAGCTCTTTGTAACATCTGCAGAGCGTGAGTTTCCCTTGCACCCTGTATTTGATTTCTTTCGGCTTCCCCTAGTCACTAACTGGCAGCAATAGGTATAAACCTGACGTGAATCTTCGATTCGTCACCGAAGAACTTGGTTTCGAATCCGACGCGGAGGCTGTGCAATTTATTATTGACCATAATGGCCAAGATCTCCTCGAAGAGCGGCCCGATCACATCGCCTTTGCTACCGGCAAGGCTGGTCAGCGTTTCGAAGCCTTGAGGGCAGAGGCTTTCCGTAGAGTCGACATCAAAGGCCAAATATGATGAGGCTGGCTATCATATCTGCCTGTTATTCTTCCGTCACTTTTTTTTCACTTCAAAGTCCATAATTTCAAACAACCACGCAAGCATTGACATGACGGTTGGTTGTCATGCACATTTCCACGCTGGTCGCATATTCAGACGTTTTAATAAGATCTTCACCTGATTCCCATGTTGATCGGTAGAAGAAGGACGATATTGAAACTCTCGGTCTGTTCCTCGGCTTGGTCCGTGGTATCGCAAGTCCAAATATCAAAAGAGACCGGGATGGGATTTTACATGAATATTAATGGATTGTTCTCTGCGGACCAAGTCGAGGGACTGGACTCGAGGGGTTTTTTTTTTATTCAAGCTCTTCAAGATTGGAGTTTGGGTGCAGGACTTGGTAACAAGCATCAGCCAGCCTGTTCTGAGCGACTTCGACGGGTTTCTTGCAAGTTCGGGGGGACAAATTTATGCGACTCAGGTCAGGCACCTTGCCACAGGCCCTCAGGCCTGCATCTCGACTCATTGTGGAGCGCCGTCATTTGGCAGCACTACAGTTAAACTGGGTGTGAACTGGTTCGAGATTGTGGTCTACGGCGTTTTTGTTTTATTTCTCTTCTTCTTTTTTTCCTTCTATAATTTTTCGGCAACGAGAGAGCTAGTCGCCTCCTGCATGCGTTTGCGTATTTTTTTTGTTAGGTGTTCTCACTGGCGTTGGCGAAAATTTTGGGGTATATTCTGTCTTGGTGGTACCTTTGTTACGACTATACCATGAACCAATACCTGAATACATTACATTCAAACTTTGAGTTATGACCTTGTCCACGTCAAGCAGTCATGAGGGGCCGCTATGAACCAATAAAAGAATAGTGATGAATGACGGGATCTCACGGGTTAAGTACTCATGGCACACAGGAAGCCAGGACCCCTTAACAGGGAACGAGGCTAGGTATAGCCGGAGGTGATCAAGAAATGTTCTTTTCTTCCAAGTGTGGGCCACCCGGGCCCAGGCCAAGAAAAGAATACGTCAAAACAAAACCCCAGTGATAGTTCGCCGGGGTCCTCGTCGATTTGCGCGACTCTTGAATGCCGGAGACGTGAAGGGTTTCAAGTAGTGACGTTGGCGATCGGAAGGCCTGGATCCGACCTTCCTCGAGACCCAGGGCATGAAATTATGTTATGCGCGGGGAAGAGATAGGGTCTGTAATCGGAAGGCATAAAAATATGGGGTACTAACCTTGCAATTCCTTGAATATTTTCCATTTTTCCATTGGATCTATATCTAATCTAGAACTAGTCTGCTGCTTGTTAATCGCTCACGTACATTGTGTGCGATATGATGTCAGGACTTATGCTACATGTACATTCAGACAAGATGGAAAATAGGTCAAGTAGGTAGGTATATTGATGTATGACTGCTTACCCAGAGAAGAGAGAAGGCGACAGACGAAAGGCCAGCTGTTTACTATAAAAGAATAAAAAAGAATTTAAAAAAATAATGAAATCGGACTGTTGGTTGAAAGACAGAAGTCACCCGTCCGTCTTTAATGCATAAACAGCCACGTCTTAAGGATTTGCGCGCTGATCGATCACGGGCTTTGCGTTCCAGAATGTGCTGTCTGTCGGGCTGTGGGGACAATACTAGGCCTAGCATAGCTCTTCTCCTGTCTATCTTATCTGCCGAGGTGATTGATAGTGTTTGGTTCAGTCCAACCTTCTATTGCTGAGATCTCCAGGCACCTTGATAACAGCTTCAGATCATTACTTCCGCATAAACGCCATTCTAGGTAGGTCCTTCGAGACGGCAAGACAATGGCGTGACAACTATAATAACGTACCTAGTTGCAGAGATGACGGATGCGATTAAGAAAAGATAATAGATAGGGAAAAAAATAGAAGCAAAAAAAGGGAAAGGAAAGAAAAAGAAAAAGAAACCCCCCTCCCCCCAGCCAAAGTAAGTATTGCCTAGTGAGAATATTGTATAAGGTACCAAATCAGTAATAACTAAGGTAACCAAACTTACTGCGGCGACAAACTGAACGAGACATGGAGTGAGTTTACCCCTTTTGTTTTCAAAACGGGACAAAGTGCCTCGTCTTGCTCTGTGCTCACTCACTCTGACGAAGGCTCGGATGGTTTTATTCAAACATGGAGGAAGTATGCCCTGAACTAATACCTCCGTGTTTCCAAAACGTGGGCGCGACGACGGCACAAAAAAATAAAATAAAAAATTAAAAAAAAAAAGTTGTGAAGCCTCGGCGCGTCTGAAGTGTTGATCTATTTTTCTTTTCATGTCTTGCGTGACGTGAACAGGAACATGATGCGATAGGGCAATCTTTGGTAATATGATTTGGGGGGGGGTCAAGGTGAGGTATTCGTACCTTGCGGTGCGGTAGGTCATTCGCTGTACATACTTTGACATTCTGTACTCAGCCTCCAAACTCCACTGTGTCTGCTGGCCGAGGCGGGGTGTGACAAGATCAAAAAAAGAAAAACCATTGGGTAAAAATGGAGGGTGCATATCTCTGCTCTGGCAAAAGTGGGATGCATGATTTTGCCTAGGACGTAGTGGGTTTGCCACGACCGTGATTTGCATGGTCCCGGCGAACAAGCACTGTTGAACCACCCGAACCTAGTCCGCGGTAAAAAAATCGCCTCCGCCAGCAGGTAAAGGGCTCACTGTACAGTAGGTACTGTACATATTAATATGCCACGAGTGGCAATTAGTGCGCTATTTACAGTGCCAGCCGTACCGTCCTGAACGCGTTACCACAACCACTAACCCTGCAATGGCGAACGGGGGAACGCCCACCCGCACCCACCCGCAAACCAGTACCCGCACCGAACCCAGCGAACTTACCTAGGTCGATGAAAGCTTGGCTAAACGGGCCTTGGCCAATGCCCCGAATCTTGGCCGTCTGCACCTCAGTCGTATTTTTCGTGCTGTCCCTTGCATTACTTGCATTTCATGACTCACAGGTTTAACAGGTGCCAATAACGAAATACGTTGGCTGGCAGATACCTGAAGAGCGGAGGAGGGAATGAGTGAGGGCACGTATACGGACGGAGAAAATAGAATTTGGGACGGAATGCATTACCATCCAATCTCTTCGGAATATGGATTGAACGAACGAGTATGATCAATGATACCTAATATATCTATATATACTGTATGGGTTGGTCGTCTCTAGGGAATTGATGCCCAACCCAAGCCCGGATGGATCTGCCACTGTAACCTAAACGATCCGCATGGATAGAGCTTGGGGCGTGTTCCCTCTTTTTTTTTTTTTTTTTTTTTTTGGGTGTGTCCTTGTACTTCGTACGTAGTAAAAGGAAACACGGGCCTCATCAATTCCCCGCTCCCGGCATCAGACTATGGGAGTGCCATCCTGTGATCCGAGCGCGACCTCTCTAATATGCTCCCGGTAGGCGTTACAGTACGTGCTGTATGCATAGTTGCTGCGGAGATGCGAATGGGCGGGCTTTCCTCCGCTAGGCTGGATGTCGCCTGATAATCGTGCCTCTTGAATCGCATCCGTGCACTCTCCTCTTTTTCTCCTCGTGGTAACTTTTGACAAGATAAGTTTTGGTGTTTACTATGTATATACTAATAGCCACTGCTTGCGACGACGCTTGCCTGAATCCGATTGGCCTATTTATTTGCGATTTGAGTACCTAGGTCAACTTACCTACCTTCCCTAGCTACTAAAGCATTTATCTTATCTATCAGCTGTGCGTGTAGGAAGTTTTACATCTGGTATTGTAGATTACAAAGCATCGATCTTGGTTCCTCAGAGAAAAAGAAAAAAGGAATTAAATAAATAAATAGAGACCTCAGCCAACGATTCCTTGCCGAAACGCACCGCCGAAGGTAGCGTGGTACAAAAGGTACCTTACCACAAGGCAGCTATGGCGACAAAGTAGATGATGCACTTCTTTCTGACGTGCAACATTTCGGAACATGATGAGCTGCAGGTACAGAAGCGGGCAGGGGAGCGAAATGGTCGGCCCTGTCCGTGGCATTTGCGCTGAGCCTCCAAGGTCGGAGACCCTTACTATCTGGAGCTAGGCTAGTCTAGTTGGAGGAGTAGTAACCGTTACTTTGATCTTGACTCTTGTTTTGCCCCTTCCCCCTCCATGGGAGGGGATCGATTTTCATTCAGCTGCAGTACTTAGGTACTGAGTACCTAGGTACACAAACTAAAGTGGCCCCAATCGGACCCCATATGCATAGATGCTTGTTATGCCTTGCATGCACGCACATGCATGAGAGATGCGTGTACCTACCTGGATACGCATATAGTCACAAGTACAATATATGGTAGGTATGAGATTTGGGAGACGATTGATACATGACTTTTCTTTTTTTCCTGTTTGTTGTTGCTACCGCAAAGGCACTTTGGGAACCCAGGTACGATGGTGCAACAACTACTCAGAGGTCAGAGGTTCTGAATAATTGCTTGCGAAATATATCTGGGACAAATTGTTCAAAGAGAAAAAAAAAAAAGAGGAAAAGAAAAAAAAAGCCTCGCCCGGCACATTCCAGTGGCGCTAGTGAGCACTGGCGAGCCCTGGCAAGGACCCCCTGCCCTTGCAACGCCAGCCCGCCAAGCAGTCCGAGCGAGGTGGACGAACGCTAACGTCCCGTCTGTTAATATGTACTTCGTAGTAGCAAGGTAGCACGTATATAGATAGATAGTCTAATAACTGGTGAGAAAGTAGTCTCTATCGTTGTATCGTCTCTATCTTTAGTCACATCATCTAGGGTTGAATACGGTCCTCAGCTCATGTACTTCAATCACACTTATGTTTCTGCTTGTTGTGTAGTTCCAGGGATAAGATCCAATGTTTGATGTCTTTCTCAGGCAAAACTTAGTTAGATATATAGATCGATTGAGATATATACCTATGCTAGGAAATAAGGTAGCTAAGGACCTTCCTTTCGTTTGTCTCGTTTTGTTGCTAGCTAAGCCTGACGGGTGGCTGCAACGTGGGTGTTAGCCACCTAGCTTCTTCACCTAAGTCTAGAGAAGCCGGAACAACATGCACAAGTAGGTGGCGCTCACGTCACCGAGGTCAAGATTTGGGAAACCAGCCCCTCAGGTGAAAAAGTATCGTGCAGTTTCGTTTGTTTTCAATGTTTCTTTTTCTCTAGTTTACTGAGTGATAGAGGCTGAGAAGTTACTGCTGGACGGTTTTGCAAGGATGCTCCGGGCGCTGATGATGCGGACAAAAAAAAAAAGGTCGATTGATTTTTTGATTATCTTTTGTTTTCCTAAAAAAAAAAAAAAAAAAGACCCGATTTCACCAAGCGGGTCGAATAGACGAGGCTGGATGCATGCGCATACGGAATTGGTACGCAGTGCCTGACGCCCGGAGTACGGACAATAAAATAATTACTTGGTAAGCTGGAAACAACACACCACCCTTGTGGGAGTGAGTGAGAAACAGGGAAGGGGGTGTGGGATGATGAATGGAAGGAGGGTGTGGTGTGCACGACGCATGGAGGTCGTCAATCCAAACACCAACAACGAACACAACCTCTACGTACCCTCCAGTACGCAACTTCACCTCGCTACTAATTAGTCCAGTTTAGTGGAAGTAATCCCAAGTCCAGCTCCTCGTTCACATTCACTCGCCAAACCGTTCAATCTTCCATCGCTCCTGACTTCAACTTCAATCAACTAGGTTCTAGCAAAGCGAGCGTTTTCATTCGCAACCGGCGTCCGGCTGCTTGGCTTACCAGCTGGATCCTGGAAATAGTCTCTATGTTACAAAGTTCCATGCAAGGGACTTAATGTGATGAGAAAGTACCTAAATACAGTACAGTCGCATGTATGTAATGTAATGTACCTTACAGTACCTACCTAGGTATGTAGGTATGTACGTACACACGCAATACTTTGATCAGGTGCAAACATTTATTACTGTATTGTCTTGCTAGCCCGACAAGGAGCTTGACTTGACATCAGGCCCAAAAAGACCCGCCACGAACCCCGGCCCCCATCCATCCTATCAATCCAACCTGCACCCTGGCCTGGTTACCAATTCTGGTGTGCTCGGGTCTGCTGGTGCCCTGCCCAGGCTCAATGCTTCCGACTCACTCCCTGCAAGTCCAAGTCCCCAATTAACCTAACTTATCCTGCCTAGTCCACCCTCCCTAGTCGACTGCTCGCCCGCCTGGCCCCCGCC
The DNA here is from genome assembly GCF_004355905.1 of Pyricularia grisea. Lineage (NCBI taxonomy): Eukaryota > Fungi > Ascomycota > Sordariomycetes > Magnaporthales > Pyriculariaceae > Pyricularia > Pyricularia grisea. Next base: position 4,134,301 of record NW_022156717.1, read on the forward strand.
CATATGTGCCTCCTTCCCACATTTAGTCTGCTCCTAATCTTCCCCTCACATTGCCGCCATTCTTTTCCCTCCGCCCAAGCCTGCACGCTCCGGCTCGCCTGCAACCACACTCCAACGACTTTGCTCGCGCCAACAATCACGACGACGACTTGCGCGACGTTTTCAAACCCTCAACGGCGACCGTCTGCGACTACATCGAGGCCCCGCGCCCCCGCGTGACTATATTCAATCGCGCCATAAACAGCAAGGCTGGCGAAACGGCAGTGTAGTGCATATCTGTAGCGGTTTCACAGAGCAAGAAAAGGAGGATATTGTTGACCGGCGGCGAACAAAGACAAGGACGGCGGGTGACGCACATTGAATAGTTGACGCATCTTGACAACACATGCACACAAAGACGCAAGCGTGTTGAGGTCTCGCCGTAATAAATAGGCGGCCAGGGAAACGAACAAGACGAAAACAAACGACTGGAGGGGGAAGGGAAAAAAAAAAAGCCACAACGGTCAGAACTGCACGCAAACGCTGAACGTACGGTTTTCTCATTTCCTGCGCTTGCAAGACCCTTGGGAGCTCCGCGGCGTAGCATCCAAATTCACGCTCAAACCCACAAAAAAGGTCTAGACGATTAACTACCGGGCGAGTACATCTCGGGAATCTGCAACTCGCCTCAGACGTTCTCGGTCGCACGCATCTTTGCCTCCAAGTGCCAACTTCGCGCATCGGCCAGCACTTCTGAGTCGGCGTAACCCGAGTTTGCCAACGCCTCTCGCCTTGCCATCTACACGGGCTGCGACCTTGTTTCTGCTAGGAGGCCTCTTCAGCTACCTCTTGCATATTCCACGATGAAGGTACGTCGGCAGCTGCGGGAGCCGAGCCCCGTTTCCACCCCTTTCCTGCGGTCATAATACACAATTGCCTGGCTTTGATTACCCAGATTTGGACAGCAAGTGATCGTGTTGTCGGAAGACCGGTGCCAAGAACAGTCACTCGTGTCTTGCCTATTCTTACTCACTTGATCAACCAACCCATCCGGCATTTTTGTGCACCTTATTCCACCCATTCCCTAACTTTTTATAAGATACCCTTGCACTATTTTACTAAAGATGTTGTTTCCTTTTGTTTGCTGCATTTCATATATAACTTCCTTTTGGTTTTGTTATCCTTAGCCATGTGCTCTTCTCTACACCCGCCGTATCGAGCAACGTCCACAGACCGATTTGGTAACCTCCGAGTCATAATCGTCTGGTGTCGCTCAGTTCTTTGTATTCGCAGATATCGCATAACACACCAGGATGCTAACTAACATACGCGCAATCAAGGCCTTACGGCGATCTATCAAGGGTGACAAGGACAAGCAGCCACAGATATCCATAGCCCCAAAGTCTGCTGTTGCCATTGTGCCGCCAAAGAAGGTTGGTCGAAAGTCTACGCCCCATGACTAGCTAACCCCCACAGCGGGGATTGGATCTCTCCTGAAGAAGCTTGAACTGACACGAATTATCAGGTCATCCGCGCTCTCTACGACTACGAAGCCCAATCTACTCAAGAACTAAGCTTCTCGCGCGGCGACTTCTTCCACGTGATAGGGAGAGAGAACGATACAGATTGGTACGAAGCTTGCAACCCTGCGCTTCCAGATGCTCGCGGATTGGTACCGGTTGCTTTCTTCCAGGCCCTTGGTCGCACAGAAAGGGATAGTGCGCAATCAGACACGTCCGTCACACGCACGTCTGGGCCTGTGCCGTCAAAGAACCCAGATCATGATTCCGGATATGCCGAGACATCAGCTCCGGTCCCATCGACCCCTGGGTTCAGCAATAGGGACTCCAAGTCAGGCAAGTCGGGTGCCATGGTGTATGGCATAGTCATGTACGACTTTCAAGCAGAACGTGCAGACGAACTCCAAGCACAGGCGGGTGAAGCCATTATAGTCATTGCCCAGTCAAACCCGGAATGGTTTGTGGCGAAACCTATTGGGAGGTTGGGAGGTCCAGGGTTGATACCTGTTTCTTTCATTGAGATACGAGACATGGCATCCAACACTCCCGTGCCTGATCCCGAGGGAGCTGTACGGCGAGCTGGGATTCCGAGGGTTGAGGAATGGAAGAAGATGGCCGCCGAGTATAAGAACAGCAGCATCACTCTGGGCAAGTTTGAGGTTGGAGGCGCTCCTCAGCAGCAGCAGCAGTCCATCGAGCAAGGCATGGACCGCATGAGTCTGCAACCTGCAGACAGTCGCTCGAGCCAGGGGCAGCTCAATGGCAAACTTGTAAGCCGCATTGTGTATCCTCTTTACGTCCGGATGTGTCGGGAAATCAATCGTAAAATCTTTGCTAACATGATTGGAAACAGCAGCAGCAACAACAGCAGCCTCAGCCTCAGCCTCAGCAGCAGCAGCCGCCGCAACAGCAGTCTGGATACAACTCTCAAAGAAACACCCAACAGCAGCAGACCATGCAACCCCAAAATGCCTACCCAACGCCCAAGCCTTCGACTCAATTATACGCTCCTGTTCAAGCCAGCATCCCGCGTTACTGTTTTGCCGAGGAAAAGTATTGGTTCGTCATTGAGGCTATTCTTGAAGATGGGCGCAAGTACGAGCTCTCGAGATACTACGAAGACTTTTATGACTTCCAGATTGCGCTCCTGACCGAGTTCCCTGCCGAGGCGGGCAACACGGGAACACAAAAGCGAACCCTCCCGTACATGCCCGGCCCCGTTAACTACGTGACTGACGCTATCACTGAGGGTCGTCTGCACAATCTTGATGCATATGTCAAAAACCTGCTTGCACAGCCCACGTACATATCTCGGTGCAACTTGGTGAAGCAATTCTTTGCACCCCGAGAAGGCGATTATGAGATGGACGCGAATGGAGAAGAAGACGAGTATCGCATGTCGGGCGGGTCACAACAATCTTCGCCGGATTCACCAAATGGCGGAATCTCACAACAGTCATCACGGAACAACTTGAGCACGGGCGGCTACAATAACAACAATTTAGCTCCCGGTCAGCAACGGGGACTTAGTGGTCAGCCCCAAATGATGCGTCAGACATCGTCACTTTCTCAGCCTTCTCAGGCTTCGCTTTCCCCCGGAATTCCACAGGCTGGTGCTTTCATGAAAGTGAAACTAAGCTACAACGGCGACTTGATAGCCATAAGAGTGCCTTCGGATATCCAATTCCGAGAGCTTTTTGACAAGATCACCGAGCGGCTCAGGATTCAGCCCGGCGAAGAGGTGCAGCTTTCATACAAGGACGACATAACAAATGGAAAGCTTGCCTTGATGAACGATCAAGATCTGATATATGCCATGCAACGAAACGAGAAGCTTCTGTTCTACGTTGATCATATATAACAGATTCATCACGTGCCACTGCCAGCCTGAGACTGGGGTTTGCGTGCGGACGGACACCTTTCGGTGCCGTCCACCTCCCTACCTCACTTTCTATCTACCTAACATACCAGCCACTGATACCCGTTGGATCCACTCTGACCAACACCATGTTTTCTACGGTCATACGCCTCCGCCTTGTTGATGATATCTCGATCTTCACAGCCACAGGCATTCGAATCTTCTCGACAGATGAGCGCAGGGTGCGGGGATATGATCACCGCGGTCTCGAAATTTTTCTTGTTTTTCCGTGGCGATTGGTCTAACCGAGCCTCTCGCATTTTGAATATCATCTCCCAGATTTGTATCAACTTGTTGGGGAAGCCTCCTGCAGCATCTCGCGGTCAAGACAACTTGGTCTTGCACTCTCATAGCGGTACTTCCCAGACTTTCATCATGGAAGGTTTTCCGGGGCAGTAGTCCTGCGATGCGATACCATCACCACAGCATGGAGCCCAGCATCTGGTGGAGGGAAACGCACAGGAATTCCTTTCGACCTGTTCTTTTCTCTATTCTTTTATTTCCTCTTCTCTTTTTGAAAATAGGGGGCTAATAAATGGCCAATCCATCCAAATGGGCGGCATCGGCGTTAATTTGGGACGATTGCTTCAACTTTTTCTTCTCTTCTTATTTTTTTTCTTTGGCTTTGGGGACGATTGCCTGTCTTGCTCACGTTGCACATGTGGCTCCAGATTTTGATTCCTGGGATATTCTTGGTACGATACCCGGGAAAGTCGCTTATTCTTAGCTTATCTCCCTCTATTCATGCTATGTTCTTTCTTTTTGAGCCCATGCTATCATTCCTTGATGTGCTACCATTCAGATACTTGTATTCATGGTACATTTGGCATTATGTTTCCGCAGAGCAGTTTCCGCAGGCCTGTTGTTTTGTTTTGTTTTTTCAACCAAAGCCTGAGATTCTTCTTCTATCCTACCGTCAATTTCGGGAACTTACTGGTGATTTATTGAATCGGAATTCTTCCAAGGGACGCTGTTTTGAGGCTTTGGTATATCTAATACGGAGGTGAAAGAAAAAAAAAAAAGCTTTTTGGATTGGGTAAAAGGGACGGTCTAGCGAGCTATTAATTTTGACGAATAAAACATACATCTAGCGAGGTTGATTCATCATTTGCAAAGGGCGCAACATATCATGCATGAGCAGGATTTTGTCCTCTTTTGCATCAAATCCACAAAGTCTCCATCAACAACCTCAGCGACGGATTCGGCGTCCCAAAGTGCTTCTCCAAGATGTCAATCTCCTTGACAATATCATCTTGCCACCGGACCAGCAATTCCCTCGTCGCCTCCACCGCACCGCTTTTGTACAATAGAGAAACCAGGTACTTTTTGGTCTCGGCGTTTTCCACCCTCCCGCTCCGCATCGATTTGAAGAGGCCCTCGACCTGAACCATCAAGTCGGGACGGGCGTGCGCGAGGTGCACGAGCAGATAGGAGAACTTTTGCTCGTCTAAATCTTCGGCAAAGCCTTTTTTATCTGCGTAGTCAGCCGACGTGATGTTGAGGTAATCATCGCGGACTTGAAAGTACAGTCCGGACTGGTACGAAAATGCTTCAAATACATTCTCGGGGCCCTCGGTGGAGCTGCCGCAATCTCTGGGAGCAGAAGCAGAAGCAGAAACAGAAGCGGCCATCATGAGCTCCGCAACCAGTGATAGGAAGGCTCCCGTCTTCTTCTCGATCATGCCAAAGTATTCGGCTTTGGTGGGACATGTGCGGTTAAAAGTCCAGTGCAGGTCCAGGGATTGACCGAGGAAGAGCTGTTGCAAACGGCGCAGTAACACATCCATTGTCCTTTTACAGCCCAGATCATGCACGGCCTGTACGGCCTGTACGTATAAATATGTGGCGCTGTTGATGGTCGCCGCGGAGCCGTAGATGAGATGCGTGGCGGGGAATCCTCGACGCAGCTTGGAGTCGTCTTCAATGTCATCCAAGAGAAGGGAAGAGTCGTGTAGGCTGTTGATTACGGTTTTGATGATGTTCATTTCACGTTGCGGCACGTCCAACCACCTGCCATAGCAGTCGACCAAGGCGGCACGGAAACCCTTGGACGGTAAGGATTGGATGTACCGGATCGGGGCTGAAATTACCTCCTCGGCTTTGGTGATGGTGGTGGTGGTGATGGCTTTTGTGACTTTATGGTTGAGGAAGTCGCCGTCTGTATTGTCGCAAGTGTACGAGACAGATGACGGCGGCGAACTCAAATCTTCTTGGGAGGATGTGGACTTCCTTCTATCCTGGGATGGTGACGATGCCCCGGCGAGGATCCTCGACTCTTGTGCCATTACCGCGCGGCCCAATCCCACCAACTCGTAAACGTGCAGGTGGCATGGCACTGGCTGCGTCGGGACGTGAGTCCAGTCGTTGTGCCGGTAGCATTGCGAGCTCCAGTAGTCATTACCAGCCAGAGCCGTGTGAAGGTTTTCGAGAAACTTGACCACATCATCGCCAAGGTCTGGATTCTCGGCATAAAGGCGGTTTTTGGATTGGACCCATTTGGCTTCTTCGGCAACGACCATGTCGGCTATTTCATGCTTGGCCTGCTCTTCGGTGTAAGTTGGGTTTTGCTTTATAAGGAATGAGACGGTGTTCAAGACCTTGGTTGCTTTTTGAGTTTTGACCTGTTGGCGGTCGCAGGACCAGCTCCAATGGTCGTTTGTGAGGAGCATGCAGCGTCCTACCTGCTTGATCGGTGCAGCCATTAAACTGTACTCTTCTTGCGTGATGAAAATCCCCAAAGAGAACTCGAGCATAGCATAATACGCACTTTTCTTTTTTTGTCAACAAACAGAGACTCTTACATGTAGTTTCGAGTGTGGTGGTGTATGTGTATGTGTGTGTGTGTGTGTGTGTGTGTGTGTATGTATATGTTTAGCTCACCCCATAACGCTATTGTTAGCCCGTGATTCGAGATACTCATCCAAGTTGTCAATTTTATCCGTCGTCTCGTACGTCTCTGTGATTGCTAACCACCTTTTGCGGTAAGCTTCGAGCATTCGCAACGCGCCTACACGGTCCACCTTTATACACTCGAGGATGATGTTGGACAACAAGATGTTTAGTTTTGGCGGATCGAGAATCCACACTGAGGACTCTCGAGTCCGAAGAGCACATAGCCGCGCCCAGGTCCAGATGCTCGGCGTATGCGGCGACGATGGACAGTTCCTTGCAGACATCTGTTGGGTTTACAACACCATTAGTTCAACCATAAACTATCACCATCTTTTTTGCCTGGGGGAAAAAAAGACAGCAAAAAAGGAACTATGCAAGAAGAGAAACAAAAATACAAACCGTCATGGAGACACCCCATGTCAAGCAAATAGCATAATAGCCCGAGCCGGTCAGGGATGCATTCAGGCCAGATGAAACTGCCCCGGTGGCCCACGGCGCTGAGTGAGCCGTTGGACTTTTTATCCTGGTCATCCCTCAAGATGCGATCCCAGTCGTCGGTTAAGCACTTCGCCCCGGCATCTGCCAGGGAGTTATGCCGGTGGATGCGGACGGGGAGGGAGGTTAGGGAGCCGGATCTACCAACGGTTTCGCGGGCGACGGGGACCGAGTAAGGATATAAAGCTTCCTGTGATAACATGGTTTCAACTTTTTCTCTCTCTCTCTTTTTTTCTGTGGTTAAATAATGAGGGATAGATACGCCGAGGTGCAAAGTATCAAGAGATTGTTTATGTTGGTTGTTCAATGTCTGATATGTAAAGAGTACAAAATTACCTAACGATGATAACAGTGGGAATGTGTATTATTTTCCCAGCAGCAGCAAAAACCGAATATCAGTATGTAAGTGATAGGCGGCGGGAAGAAAAGACCAAGGGATCTAAATAATTCTTGGCTTCTGCATTTAGGTTTATTATTCAGCATTTATAATTGCTATAGCAGGAAGAAATGACCCTGGCGAAGGTAAATAGTGAGCAGTAACAATTAAGCTGGTTCCAGACCATGGGTTGCCTCAATAGAGAGTTTACAACCTCAAGGTATGTCCATTCAAGTACAAATAGGTAAGGTACCTAACCTTGCTAACCTAGGTAGCTAAGGTGAATAGTATACAACTCGTCCGATTAACATGTTGTTCAACCCACGTTTTTGACCCACATAGTGTATGTATACGTTATCTAAAAGTAAATGTAACCAGTACTCACCACCTGCTCTCACCATTTGTTACCTAGTGTAAGTGTTGTCAGGGCTATCTATCAGTCAGGCATTCGGATAATGTTTATCTTTTGGATACTGGATACTATGATACTGGGTTCTAGTCCAAACTCCACACCTTGCAACCGTGATTTAACCTAGAGGCTTCCGCCAATTCGATATTTCGTATCTACCACGTACTTCTTTTCCACTTTGACAAGACTGCTATTTAATTCAGAACGCCCACAAGACCCAAAATCACTGTGCAACTAAACTGTCAAAGTACATCACTATAGTAAATGCTAGCCCTACCGAGTAATAAGTAGTCGCTGTGACTCAACTATCTAGAATAGGGTTCCACTGGCTTGATACTACGGTTGAGTACTTGATAATGTATATAAACTCTATAGTAATTTGAAACTCGAATAACGTGCCTTGCCTTTAGCCCCCCTTGAAAAATAAACCTCTACACAGGGTTGGCTGACCGTGAGTCACGCTCCCTATCAAAATGCCAAAACGAAGCTCCTCATGAACCATACCAAGTTCGTTTTACACGAGCTTAAAGTATTCTTTAGTTTAAACTCTTTTTCTTCATCTTCATCTTCCTCTACTCAAAACAGTACTTCCGCCTTCCTTTTCCTGAACAAGACCTTTGCATTCGGATCGGCCGAACTTATCCCACCGCCCATATTCAAACTCTCTGGCCTTCCCCCCTCTAACCGCCAGTCGTACTCCATCAGCAGCCTCACCAGCGCAATCTTGGCCTGTGCCGCGGCCAGGAACCGCCCCGGACACGCGTGATCCCCGTACCCAAACGCCAAGTGGTGCGGGCTGGTCGTCACCATTTGCCAGTTCCTGTCTTGGCCCGGACGGGATCGCAGAGACAGGAAGCGGCGCGGGTCAAACTTCTCCGGGGACGGGTATATCGACGGGTCCGTGTGTGCCGTCAAGAGCACGTTGGTGTAGGCGCCGGCCGGGATTGTAAGTCCGGATTTGAGTGTGACGGGGGCTGTAGCTACACGTGGCATGACGCCTTTATTTTTTTTATTTTTTTTTTTTTCACACCCTTATGTTAAAAAAAAACAGAGCTGCTTATGTCAATGTATCAGTAGGGGGAGAATGGTGCAAATTCACGTACCAAACCTTGACATGCCCAGGCGCTGCGTCTCTTTCAAGGTGCTATCCAGCAAGCGTAGCTTATACAGCCGCTCCTTTGTAAAGACCTCTCCGTCGTTGTATAAAGTGTTACCATGTCCCCCATTGAACACTTGTATAATTTCTCTCCGTAGTTCATCAATAAGCTCCGATCCGATGGTTACTATGTCCAAAAGTGCATTGGTGAGCAGCTCGGTGGTTGTATGGATGGCGACGAAGCCCAAGCCGAGCTGAAAGTCTGTTACCGAGTATTTATGGGAGAGCTTGGCCTTGGTGAGGGCTTCTTGTATCCACTACGGGGATATCAAGTTTGGTATTAGTATAAGCTCAAGGTGAAGGCGGTTTGCTTTATGAGCAACAGCAGCAAGCAAGGAAGCAAGGAAGAGGAGCAGCAGCAGCAGCACACACCAAGATAGTATCTCCTCCCCGGCGCTTTGGATCTACCGGTTTGTTGCGATTCGAAGAAATGGACTCCAAGATCCGACGCGCATCACACGTCATGCGTCGCAGGGCTCTGCACTCGGGGAGAAAGAAACTGACAGGCCACTGCATCACACGAGGCCACTCCTGCAGTTTAAGGGCTGCGACGCTGCATTGCCTAACGTAGCTGGCCGATACCTCCAGCCAGGCCTTGTTTCGGCAGAGCTCGGGTCCGACAAAGACGCGGGCCGAGAGGCGGGCGTTGAGGTTGCGGACGATGGGTTTGATGCTGGCCTCTTTCCAATCTTGAGCGTCATTTCCCAGATGTTCTTGTAGTGCAGCGGATGCCTCGTCAGATATCTCGTCGGTTAGATATTCTAGAAAGCCCAAGATTAGCCCATGAGAAGGGGGTTTTATTTTAGTTTTATTTTCCTGCTTACTGAGTGAAGTTGTAATCTTCAAACGAGAAATCGTTTGGATGATATTGCTGTCGTCAGCAAAGGCGGTGATGGCTTCAAAACCACGATATCCGCCAAAAATGTCCTGCGTGGTTCAACTATTATTACTTACTCCCCGCCTTTAGTCGGTTGTCACTTGTTTCCATACTACTAACAATTATAACACTCTTGCTAAAGCTCAGCTCCTTAATTCCCTTGATCTCCTCGGCATATTCAGCTGGTAAGAAAATTTTGGTGATTGTATTTGTAATGACCTGAAAGGGCTTATTGGTCTATAAGAAAAAAAAAAGTATTGAGGAGACCTGTATTAGATGGACACTTTTACACGCCCTGGTTCAGCAAAATCTTGATCTAAACGTACCTTGGAATATTCCTTCACCATATCATTTCCGTTGACGCGATACTTCCTAACTGCCTGCCTATACGCAAACCACCCTTTCCCAACTCCCATTAAAGGTATACCTGGGTAGACAACCGGGCGATCCAGGTAAAGGAGGCCACTAATAAGAAGCATCGTAATGGTGATCAAGCACTTCACTTGCCATTCTGCCAACATGCCGAATATCGATTCCGAGCCAGTCGTTGTATTATTCGTCGAGTTGTACATGTTGAAGTGCCTGAGTGGTTGATAAATTAGCTATGATATTTACCGTGGGAGAACTGGAAAAGAGAAAAACAGTTGGGCGGGAACTCGCCTTTATAACAAGCTTCCGTATTGCATGGAGCATGTGCTTCCAGCTTCGTCACTTAGTAATTCCTCGACCCCTCACATAACTGCAGCAAATAGAAACTCCTGTCACGGTTTCAAGGGCTTTATACCCCAACCCCTGAATCGATATGAAGTCCAAGGCCCTTCAACACCTCACCTGATCGTCCAATTAAAAAAAAACAACAAACGGGGGGCTGGAAAAAGTAGACTTAACAGATTGTATGTAGTTGTGGTTACAGGATAAGTTCGAATATAGCCGGGTTGGTGAACATTATATTTATGCAGGGGTTGGGTTTGTAAGCCCTTGAAACCCCACCACAGTAGTATTCCTTCGGATCCTTGGCCTTCCATTACATACGAGCTTACATAGCAGATCCCCTGCTCGCCAGCCATTGCAAAAGTACTCAATTAATTTCTTAAGTTTCAGTATCCGAGTCGACTTGCCTCAGTTTTGAATTGGCCTTCCTGGCAGCCTGGCGTGATGGCCTCCCCCTGGTAACGGGTGAAGCCTCGATGGTGGCTCGGCGTCGTTTCGACACCGTGGCCCGACTTGACCCATTGGAATGAACCACATCCTCCAAATCTGGGGCATCAGATTGGTGCTGTTCATCATCAGAGACAACAACATGCTCGCTGGCACGGTCAGTAGTACCAAGGATAGCGGCCCCGCTAGCAAGAGCTGATGAAGTTGCATCGTCCATCTGAGCGTCCTCGACCACAAGGTCGTCATCATCATCTTCATCGTCCTCCCCAGCAACTGGGAAATAGCTCGAGACAAGAGGGGCTTCCTGGTCCTCCGCCACATTATCTTCAGCCGTCGCGTCCCATGCTGTCTCCTGGCCTTCGTCTTCGTACCCTGCGGGCAGGAATCCGCCGGCTGTGTCCTCGTCAAACCCAGCAGAAGCATCTGTGGACTTGCGAGTGCTTTCATCGGCGCGGCCCCGGCTGGTTTGGATGATGTGCAAGTCTCCGTCACCAACATTGCCATATTCTTCCCGGAGTCTGTTGGTGATGCGCATAGCCATGAGCATTTTGCGCCACATGGCCAGAGCTGCCGCCGTCCGCTTCGCATCCTCTTTACGCGCCCGTTCGGCCTCGTCCTTGGCCAGCTCCTCCATAACGCGGTCGTGGTGCTCCTCTGCAATGACAACACCTTGGATGACTGGAACCGCCATCCTGTGTCCGAATTCAAAGTCGATCACAGCTTCTGCGTAATCTACATCAAGTCTCCGGCACACCTTGACCGCGCCTCGGAATGGGACGTGCACCGCACCCTGTGGGCACATATGCTCGGCAAAAAGGTCGATGTTTCCATATGCGTTCTTTGGTATGATCCCGTCCTTGATCGGGGGCGGAATGATCCAGTCGGTCTGGTCCATGCTGTAAAGACCTTGAAGCACCTTCTGTCCAGTGGCCGCCTCGGCCGCCGCGATGTCTCTCTTTCTGTTCATCGTGGCCGCACGATATGGAACCATCTTCAACGGTTTCTCTCCCTCTTTGGGTGCCCTTCCCTGCTTGTGCCATGTCTCGGCACTCTTCACCTGAACCACGTCTTTTCTCAGGTAGACGTTTTCTTCCGTAAACTCTCCACCTTTACCCTTTACTTTGAAGAGCTTCACGGGCGTGGCCTCTTCTAAAAGTGCCTCTTCACGTTTCAAATGCCTCTCGAGTACGTACTCTTTGGATTGCTTGTAATACTGCAGAGTCTCGTCGCCTTCTTTCACTTCCTTTTTCTCGTGCTTGGCCGGTCGTAAGTCTGTCGAGTTCTCCTCCTCATCCACTTCGGTAATGGGGTGCCGCTTATCTCCTCTGACGTAACCACGAAGAACGGATTTTATCCAATCAATGTGCTCATAGTGCTTCACTTTGCCCTTGTGATTATACACAGGAACCTTTTCTATGGGATATCGAAAACCCTTGGTCCGACCTGGCAGCATTTGTCGTTTGAGGTACCGAACCGTGACGTCCTTGGCGGTTCCATCAGACGAAAAGCCCATAATATATGCCATGACCTGCCTGGCTTTTTCCGTCCTGCCACCTCTGGGTTCAAAACTTTCGACAAGCTCTCTGTTGGTAGCAATGGTAAACTTGACAACCGGATCGACGGCCAGGTACTTATGTGTAACTGGAGACAACACTTCAGTCCAGTAGTGAGGAAATTCGAGGTCCTTGTCGAATGTTTTGCCTTGCGAGACCATCTTCTTTGGTACCTCGACAACCATTTCGTCATCACTATTCACTTCTTGTGGTTCAAAATCATCGACATCATTCGAATCTTCCTCGTCAACAACCCCATTCTGTTTTCCTTGTGATCGACTGGATCCATGTTGCTGTCGAGTTTCGTTCTTCTTCCTCTTCCTTTGAGGAGGTTGCTTGGTCTGGGTTGTCTTCTCAGGAGGTGGCTGCGTACTGCGCTGTTCTTCGGGGTCGGCATCCTCGTATTTCGACCAACCATACCCTAGGGGTTCTGCAGTTTTAAAGTTAGTTACGATGTGAATGGTAAAAATCACACGCATTCAAGAATGTAACTTTTTTTTTGGTTCACTCACGAAGGCTAGCAATCATCCGTGCCTCCAGTCCCAGCCCTCGCAACAGGGCTGTGAAAAGTTGGGCACCCACATCTCGGGAACCAGTGCAGCTCTGAGCACAGAGCCTAAACTCGTCCAGGCTCTCAATACGTTCTCCGAACAATGCCGTGTTTTTCTCTCCATTTTTAAACCCTTTAGTCAAGCGGTCAAGACGCTCAAGTGACATATAACCAACTTTTCGAAGGCCTGGCGCCGTGACACAAAATCTTTGCTTCCACCAGGCAGACAATGCCTTCATGAGTCTGAAGAGCGGGTCTCCGTGGCTCATATCGACAGTTCCACTCTCTAACCGTTGAGCCGCAACGCCCCAGTCGCGTCTTGACGGTCTCACCGTCTCCTTGGATGTCCCCTTGCCTTTGCTCTTGGGTTTAGTGACATTTGAGGTGAGCACAGGTGTGTCGCTGGCCTTGTCGAGAGCCGAGGCCCTTCGCCACCGTTCGTATTCTTCCCAGACCCGGGGCGGAATATGAGAGAGCAGAAGTCCCTGGACCTCGCCGTCACACAGCCACGAATTCCTGACGGCATTATGCCACATGAGGAACATGACATGTACTCGGTGGACCGCATTGCGCGTGATGCGCTCCCTTTTGGACGGCCCTTTTTTGTTACCGTACTCGTTAGTGAGCGAAATCCTCCCGTCCATGTCAAGTGTCAGCTCAAGATCCCCAGATGGCACGGAATCCTCGGCAAAAGGGGCAAGAGAAGCCTGGACGTCTTCGAACTCGATGTCATCGTCGTCATCATCACTACCATCGCTATCTTCGTTGGCCACATCAAGGCTGCGATCTGCTGCTGCGACCACATCTTTGAACTCCGTGTCTGACAATGAAGATAGCGAGCTGTCGTCCCCGTCGCTGACGCCTATAATATCTGCCGGAGACCGAGTCTTGGTAGATGCTCCTGGTGTGGAGACGGTGTCGATAGAGTCGAAAAGTGTTGCCTTTCGAGGAGGAACAGCTAAATTCGTCTTGGTTTTTTGCCTCTTGTTTCCCGTCGAAGAGCTATTCGCGCTTGCCGATGGAGAGGCGTCACGCAGCCGTTTTCGCGGCGGCATCTTGCCAAAGAAAGCTTGCAAAACCGCAGATTTAACAGAAAGAAAAATACGATCCGATCAACCAGGGTTACGTAGACCCAGTCGATGTAACCCTCGATGAATTTTCATGTTTTGATATGGCCATCCCAGTACATGTTGAGGAATGGCGGTTTAGTCCTAGTTATAGTATCATGACCCCAGGTGGGCAAAATGCCTTTAAAGCTACCAGGTTGTTGTTGCATGCTAGAAAAAATAATGGAACCGCCAGGCACAACGACATCATTGGGCGGATGCCACGATCGGGTTCAGGCCGATCGCCACAAACGGCAGGACAACATCACATGACCAATGGTTTTTCACCTGACCTCCACTGCCATGGCTTTGTTCCCACTATTGTCCCCTGCACGCCTGACAACTACCGCAACCGCGATAGACTGATATTTACAGAGCAGCTGTTAGAAAACTAAATATGTATCCACTTGTTTGCATTTCAAGGTTTATCGATGGCACGGCGTTCTGCCCTCATACTCTGAAGCTCAACTATGCATTCCTCAATAAGTGTATGTGTCCATAAAGTGCTTGTCGACAAGTAGGTACGAACTGGCCTATTTGTTCAAGGGTCTTTGACGAGCTTTGCAGGAAAGTGAATTGTTCTTCAGACGACAAAGTCTCAAATTGTAGATCTTTGTAACACGAGTCATCTGCAATCGCATAAAAGAATGGCGCTAACCCCACCGAAAAGCACGACCACCCCACTTGCAGGGCTGTCTTTCTCAACCAAGAGTTGCTCACCCCGTCGTATTTCATATTTCAATCACAAAACACTCTTTAAGTCACTCTCACACTCGCTTTTAGCGAACTCGGATAGTGCGCAATCCACACATCGCCTTCGGCCTGAGCGAGGGCGACCTTGCTTGTCATGGATTTCACTAAAGATGACACCAATGACACCTCACTCCACGGAGGTGGAGAGCAATTGGATTCTGCCAACAACCACGACGACGAATCCAAAACTGCTGTCGACACCGCCGCCGACCCCATCGACGCCGATGCTGCTCCAAACACTACTAGCGCAGAACCAGCCGAGGACTCTACCACCCAGCGCAGTGCATCAACCCCCAACAAGGAGCGTCATTCCCTAACTCTAGATCAGCGTCGATCGCTTCGTCGCTGGGCCAACAGTCAGGTTCTACGCCCATCGCACAAGGCCTGTATCGACTGGTTCGAATCACAGTACGGCCTCGTCATATCTCAATCGACCGTTTCGCACTCGCTCTCTCCCAAATACACCCGCCTCGATGGCGACTCCCAGCTTTCAGGCTCGCGCCTGCGATTCGGCAATTGGCCCGATGTTGAAAAGTTGGTCCTCGTCTGGCATGCAGACATGGTGAATCGAGGTCGCCAGCCGAGTAACGAGGAGCTTGTGCAAAAGGCCACCCAGATCTTCGAGTCCCTTCCCAGATACAAGGGCGAGAAGCCTCCCAATTTCTCCCCTGGATGGGTCCATCGGTTCAAGAAACGGTATGGCTTGCTGATGCGCCGCCGTTCTCGCTTTACCGCGCCTCATGGCCAGGATGGCAGCAACCCTGATGGAACTCCCTTGGATTTACCATATCTCATCGACCTGATCCCTCGCATAATGAGCTTGACGTCAAACACACCACCCGGTGTCATTCAGGAAACTATCCAGCGTGTCGTCAGTTTAGATGTCAGTCTTGACAATTGCACTCTCATTCGTGACACTGCCCTCCGAGGAGCTACCTCCGTTGAACAGCAATCACACATGGATATTGCTGCGGCGGCCGCTGCAGTTGCTGCCGCCACCACCTCGGATACGCACGATCGGCCGTCCATGTCTGGTGGAAGTGTGGAGGGAGAGGAGGATGACCCCGAGCTTGCACTGCAGAAGGCCCTCCGGCAAATCCAGCAGCAGGAAGAGGTTTCCGTGGTGCAAGGAAACAGTGGTGAGGCACAGATTGACACATGCTTGATGCCTGCCCGAAATGGTGTTGGCACCCTGGTGACTAGTGGGTTTGAGTCTCAACAACAACAACAACAACACCCACACCATCAGCAAGTTCAACAGTCACCGCAGCAGCCACAACAAATATCTCAGCAGCAAAATGGAGCGGCCTTGCTTAGGGCGGAGGACGACCTCAAGCTAACTCCCATACCGAGTGCCAGCGCGCCGCAGTTGTCGGGCCCGGAACGCCCCGTGCGGTGCCCATTCTGCGTGAACACGAGGATGTTGAGAAGCATAAAGGAGGCTGTTGAGCATCTTTCCACGCATGTGGTTGTTTAAAGCGATAATACCTTTTCAGTGGATGTTTCTCGGTTCCTTTTCTAACCTTTCGAGGGCCGCGCCCCTCCCATGATTTTGGTAATGTAGCATAGCTGTTAGGCGTATGGCGTTTGGTGTTTGGGCATTTGAGCTCATGTGTTCTATACCTGGGTGAGCCTGGTTGAATTTTATTGTCACCGAGGGGATCGACCTCTAGTCGGTAGCAGTCTTACAGCCACTTAGCTTAGGTCGCTGTGAGCAGATGGTGCTTTTCTTCCATTTTTGTGGAAATAACAGCTGACGACATCGAGGCTGATATCATTTATTTCACCAAACCTAACCCCAGTGATCGCATGTTCGAGTGCGTTCTATGAAGCGATCGAACCTAGGTATTCATATTCGGCAAGCGATGCAGTATTTGCCACTAGGACTGTACGATACAACATAAGAGATATGTTCGGGCTAGTACGGGCACGATTTGGGGACAGAATTCATGTGTTCCCGGACACCACAGCTGACTGGTTTTGTACGTACCTCGGGACTGAGAGTCCATGTTGGTGGCTCAAGTACGGATATATAGCGCTTATGATGAACTACGTAAGGATGAAAGAATATCGCGCGGCCAGCGGCATAAATCCTACAAGGTTCGCTCCACGCCCACAAACATGCTTCGACTCCTCCTAACTAAAAGTTCTAGACGCTCCAGTTGGTTTTGTCTTGCGAACTTTGAACTCTGGCTCTTATCCAATTCCTTACTTTAGTTTGCCCCGCGGTCTCACGCGACTATTTGCTCTTTGGGCTGCTTGCAGATATGCTATGCTCTTCTTTTATGCTACTGGTGGTGATGAAAATTTACCTTGATCACTGTAAGTCGGCAAAACTCAAAGGAATTCATCTATTTATCCCCCTACTTACCTAGGTTGAGGAGCTTTCTGTCCGTAGGTACCTTAGGTATCTAAGTACCTAGGTACCTAGGTAGTTAAGGTAGCAAAAAGTGATCGCTCAGATTCAGGTAAAAGAAGGCATATTTGATGTTGGCCCTGCAGGTGGTCTGTGACTTGAAATTGGGAGCTCAACCCCTCAGCCTCCCTTGCTTTCATCTCACTTACTCCTTCCTTTTCTGCAACTTTCGTGAAAGTCTTCTTTTTTTTTTTTTTTTTTTTTACTGTCTCGCTGTATTTCAACCGATATCTGGGTCGCGGTACTTCCTTACTTGCCTTTACAACACACAAGGCATCCTAATCCCTCGTTCAGGACCCTCGACGTCCATTTCTATTATATTTTACTTAGGCGCGAATACCAAAGAGCTCGTTACACTATTTCCCCCCGGCAATTCGTCCATTAATACTGTGTTTGACAACATGGCTTTTGCGCCAAGGTAGCGTCAAAGCAAAACTTAATGACCGAATCTGGCAAGTATAACACTCGGCCATTTCTTTTCGATTTCTTTCAACCAGCACCCTGCTAATACTTGTTGTCTCTTCGCATCAGGATCATCACTGTTGCCTCTCGTCAATCTATGGCAAGCCGGTGTTCGTAGCTTTATTTCTTCTTCTTTTTCCTCCACTCCTCTTTAATATTCACAAACCTACCCCAACCAGCCTTACTTACCGACCTACCTACCACTTGTATACGTGCATGCCTAAGTAGGTAGTGAGTGTACCCTACCTACCATGCATTCAGCCGACCGCATAGGTACCTAGGTATATGAATAATCGATCGAATTCGCCTGCCTTTCCCAATTCGGAACATCTCGCCTGCCAATTTCAAAACAGGCGTTTGCGCACCACCTACCATACCTAGCAACCAACTGGTTCTACCCGATCTGACATTCTCAGATCTGCCACTGTCGTCTACTCACAAACTTATCGTCGCAATGATTGCTTCTCCATAATCCGGGGGCCCTTGGCATATAATTATTCGCCTCAGTAGCTGCGTCCATCGACTAATCGCCAGATCTGTCCACCCTCTTCAGCAATTCCACCAAACCCGGCGGTAATGGGTGCTGATTTTTTGTACCCAACCCGAATTCCGTCGGTAAATATTCAGACAACCTCGTCACTCTTCCTCCGCCACTTTCCGTCCACGTCAACTTGGCCTCACCTTTCACATCACTTGGGTCACTTTCGCCCGATGGGTAGATAGCCTTATCTGGTACCCGATAGCAACTGCATGCGTCACGCTGGCAAGGGCTTGCTTGACCATTGCAATTGCAATCAACCATGGCGTCACCCACCGGGCCTCAGTTACAAGCTACTTGCGAAACACCAAGTAGCATCTCAGATCAAACCAAAGAGGCATGCAACTTGACGGCCCTAGGCATCTTTCCGGATGCTGACCAAGACTGGCTCGGCGCCATTTCCGAGAAACATGGCTATAATGCCGAACTTGTCATAGCTCATATAGCTGACTTGCTTGAGGATGGCAAATCTTACCCAAAAAGGGTACGGCAACGGCAGAAGCGCAAGCGGTCACCAAGCAACGAGGATGTCAGCGAACAGATGGGCAAACGATTTTCTGGACAGGTATATCGTGACAAATGCATGACCAAGGCATACGAAATTACTGCGTAGGCAGCCATTCCCGCATAAGCTCCGCTGTCATGTTCCATATCTCTGAGACTAACAGGGTTCTTTGCAGAAAGAATGCACTCAGGAAACGCTTCCCTAACGTAAAGGTCAAGACACTGGACTCGATGTTTGTGCTGAACGATCGCAGCACATTCAAGACCTGCCTGGCTGTACAGAAGGTTCTGAGTGACCCCGATGTGAGAACATATGATTTCATATTAAAGAAAACCGTCAAGAAAGTGGACAACAATCTGGCAAACGCAGTGTCCTCAGCTGTGGGAGAACAAAGGGAAGTATTGGAGGAACTGCTGGCTGCCGTTAGTGTTGATCAAGCAAAAGAGGATGCCTCAAGGCGACTCGACCAGGGACAAAAGGCCGTGGAGGATGAGCAACAGAACCTTGTCCTCGCCAAAGCCACAGGATCGGTCTCTGAATGTGGATGTTGCTTTGAGGAGTTCGCAAGCAATCGAATGGTCTACTGCAACAGCCTAGAGCCACATGTAGGTTCCGCTTTCGGCTTTAAGCCCGGCCAGAACTATACGCGCGAACTTTGCTTACATAAATGTGCACACAGTTCTTTTGTCGGCAATGCTTCACTTCCGAGGCGGAAAGGCTAGTTGGGCTCAATAAATTCAGGATTGAATGCATGTCTTTGGATGGAGATTGCCAGATGGGCTTTTCCAGAATTCAGATCTTACAGCTTGACAGCAAGCTTCGCTTTGCCTTAGAGAGGGTCGAGCAAGATGAGGCCATCCGCGAGGCAGGGCTCGAAGATCTAGAGACGTGCCCATTCTGTCCGTATGCGGAAGAATATCCTGCCATCGATCTCGATAAAGAATTTCGCTGTCGAAACCCCGATTGTGGAATCACCAGCTGTCGGAGTTGTCGGCTCGAGACTCACATACCCAAGACCTGCGCGGAAGCGGCAGAAGATAATGCCAAGGATGATAGTGTCTCGGCACGGCATGTCATCGAAGAGGCCATGTCTGCAGCAATGATTCGTATTTGCAACAAGTGTAAGTAGCTCCGCTGCGATTTCACTAGGACAAAATTCACGTTGTGCGCTAATATCTTCGCAGGCAAGACGCCGTTCATCAAGGAGTCTGGCTGTAACAAGATGACGTGTACCAAGCCGAGTTGCGGCAATGTACAATGTTATATTTGCCACAAATCTTGCCAGTATGATCATTTTGACAGGAGGAACTACGGCGGCAAGCCTGGGAACTGTCCCTTGTTCGACCAAAATATTGAAAAGCGGCATGAGGATGAAGTCTCTGCAGCAGAGCAGGTGGCTCTTCAGGCTGCCATGGCCGCAAATCCGCAACTAGATAGCGATTCGCTCAAGATAAAGTTCCCCTCCCAGTCAGAAGGCGAGGAGATGAAACGAAAGGCTGCTCTGGCTAAACGACAAGAAGAAGGCAATGCTTACTTTCGTGAACTCCAGGCCAGGATGGAAGGTTAGTGCTTCAAAATATGTCGCTCGGCAAAATATCCAGAAGCAAATACGACCTCCTTTGGAATCTTCCTTGGTATACTTGTTCCTCTCCTACATCTCATGCGCCAGTACTAACCCTTGGCCGCTCCCACCGCATTTCCAGCACAGATACGGACATTGGAACAGGGACGCCTAAAAGCCCGGCAAGATTTTGAGCGCAACGCCCGTCCGAGAGTAGTCATTGCTCAAGATATCCCACAGTCGATCCATCAGCCCATAAACTCGAAGTTGACCTTGGGAGCGTCAATCCCTGTACAAAATGCACTTGTGCCAGCCCTGCCATTGCAGCTCGCACAGCCCCTTCGAGCGCAGAATGCTCTTGATCAGCAGCCCCAGTTCTATCCACCAATTCCACAAGTGCAAAATGCACCACCTATATTCCTCCCGTGGGATCAAAACTATGGAGTCCTCCCAGCTATGCCTATATCACGTATACCGCCAGCAGCTCCCCAGGGCTATGGGGCTGCTTTTCATCTCGCGCCGCAATGGCAGGCTATCCCAGACCCCAACCCTCCTGGTAACCAGATGGCGCAGATGCAAGGTTTAAGTTGGAGCCGGGATTACTCTCAGCATACTCCCAACTCTGAAGGCGCGAAATTACAGCAACAAAAACAACGGCCTGCTCAACCAGACCAGTCACTGGTCCCGAATATGGACGCATTCAATATACCAGGCCAATCTATACTAGCCCAGGGCTTACCCATGTTTGGTCATGATGTTCAGCAAAACATGGCAGCGTCTCAGCTAGGTTCTCAGCAAAACCCGATCGACCTTGACGCTGGATCTGACCATCGTGAGAATACATAACATGAAGCTTTGTTGCCCTCTGTCTTTGTCAGGACCCGAACTTTCCCTTTTACCCCGTCCAACAATTAACTTACCATCGGATGCTTGACAATGGAAACAAGAGATCATTGATAGATCTAAGAAACTGTCAGTACGAGAGCAAGTCCGGACTTCCAGCAGGGAAAACCGGACTTCCTCATCCGGCGGCATACCCCTGAGAGTCGTTACTACCATGTAAACGCCTCATCCACCATATGATGACAAGCACGGCAGAGTCTCGGCTGGGAGAAAAAAATCTCAGAACTAATTGTAGATACGGAGAAGGAAACCCTTGAGGATCGATCCAGAGCAAGTACTGAAGTGATGATCACTTGGTCTGCCAAAAGTAAAATAATTGGCGTTTGGCAACTTCATAGATTTTGGCTGGGTTTGCCAGAACACAATGCCTCCTCATGATGTAGATTGCTTTTGGTTTTAACCCCTCTCCTTTTCTACAGAGTACATGCATGTTCAAAAAGGTTGTATCCACAAAGGTTGTCTCGATATGGGATGAAGCGGGTTGAGATTGGACGAGATGAGATATGGATGTTATGTGGAAGGCATGGAAGATATGGCTCTGACGTCTGACAAGCGATCGATACGTATATGAGATGTTCAGTTGTATGATTGTATTAGACACATCAAGCGGGGTTTGTAACAAAAAGCCCAATGCAATTACGAAATGGTAAACTTTTGTGCTTGGTCCTTCTCGACTGCTGCGTGCAGTATCGACACAACCTTATACGCCTTGAAATCATGCGCCCATGGTAAGCAGAAACTACCTAGTCCGGCCAAATCTTTCATGCCATTTACCTTTGGGCTTGGCTGCCGCAGGAACTGGTCCATTTTCCGGCAGAAGTTCAACAGTTTCGTGCACGCTAGCTATCGCACGCACACCCGTTTCCGTAAATATACCTGAGGTCGCATTGGAGTTTTGAGCAATCTCATCCACGGGCCGGAGAATGATGAGAGCGTTGGACGTGTTCTTTTGTCTAAGCGAGTAGGTTTTGCCGCCTGCTTCAAGTAGGGCAGCGGCTGGCGAAGACTTTAGTTTCAGACTGGATTTTTGTCAAGTTAGATTCGTGCTTCGGGAGTTGTCGTTGAGGGTATGCTGGGCGGGACGCCGAGGGACAGAGGAGAGGGAGTAGAAAAAAAAGAAAAAAAAAGAACTCACGACGGTGGATTATCGCCCTCCAAAAGCGTGACAAGCTCTGGAGGAAGCTCAAGTAGTTTATACCCTATGCCATCGGGCCCATGTGAAAATGGAATTCCTTTGTTTGTTTGGCTGGACATGTCTTGACCCTTATGCAGTTTTATCTCTCATTTTAGGAAAAATTGCGCAAAATCTCAAGTCGTTAAATGGGAATGACCAGTTATTTATTCTTCAAACGTGATCGAGGCGGGCAAAAAAAAAAAAAAAAAAAGAGGCGCACAAATTACTTGTTAGTTACATGTTTGCTGTTGTCGCGCCAACTCGGATAGGGTGTGGACATACTCGCATCGAAATCTTGAATAATTACGGCGATTTGGTGACGTTAGGCTGTAAGTGGGCGAAATAAATGGCGGGGTAGTTGCAGACAAGGGTAACCAAGTGCTGCTTAATTGTGCATCCCAATTCGCCGAACCACCTTGTTTTTGTTTACGCCAAAACGCGTGCGGACCGAAACACGCGCAGTTGTGGGTGGGTTCGCTCCCTCCCGCGATCTCAGCTTGACCGCCTTGACCGCCTAAAACAAAGACAAGGTTGAGGCTTCTCAATGTCTGGGGCCCTTGTCACAGTGCTAGAAACCTACAACCAAGGGCATTTTTAGTTTTGCTCCTCCCTAAGGACCAAAATTGTGCCTCAGCAGCAGACAAACGACATCATTTTCTCCATCTTCCTTACGTAGGCCCTGTGGTAGCTTGATGCTCTCCGCGATCTAGGCTTGCTAGCGCATGTTTTTTTTTGTTTACGCAAAGACCCGCCTGCCGCGCGCACAGTCCCCTCTCTTGGTGATCGTCGCCGATAAACACAAACCTATCAACCACCTTCTTTACGCACGCACATCAAAAGTCTCACCAAATAGACCACCGTCGATACCCAACCACCCAACTCGCCGCCACCGAGTCGAACTGCCCTTCTCGCTCGCTCCTTGACTTCAACGGCTACGGAACATCTTTATCCGGCCGCAGAGAAAACATAATGTCTACTTGAGGCGCCTCATCTCGAGTCCCGTCCTCGTCTCCGAACCGTCCCACTCGTGCCACAATCGTTACCAATCCAAGTCGGCGCAACCTCTCATCTATCGAGTGCTTGACCTGGCGATACTACCCATCCATCGCCTCATCTATTTAGGCCAAGCTTGCCAATACTGCAGATCGACCATGCGAGCGGCCCAATAACCGACCATGGTCCGTGTCACTGACGAGCTGGCTCTCTCGCCAGAGCATGTCACTCTTTATCATACCACCGATCCATTGCTCGGTCACCTGCCTGTCCTCGTCTTCCACGGCCCCTCGACGACCGCAAACTATACCCTCAACAGCTCGCGCCTCCAGATTCATGTCTGCAGTCCCGCCGGCGTGCAATCCTACCCTCGAATTACCATCTCACCGAATTCTCCCTTCTATGCCGCCGTCAACTACCTACCCCGCGAGTTCCAGGGCGATGAGATCTGCCGGGGACTTGCTTTTGGTATCTTCAAATACTTCACCGAGCTCCCGCAGTCGGTCAAAGCCCATCTCAAGAACCAATACCCTACGACTCGAGGTCGCCGGCCTGGCTCCGCCCCGGCGCTTTTTAACGAACAGCATGCCGCCGATCTGGCCAAGGCAATGGCGAAGGCGGAAAACACCGCCGATACCATACATATATTCCAGGCAGCCTTCCAGACCCAGCACGTGAGCAATGTCGACGTCGACCTTGTGTTACCCCCTGGTGCCATAGTCCCACTTAACCCGGACGATCTGGAAGATGTGCCAGAGGACGAGGATGACATACTGGATCCAACTTTGCGCCAATATGGAATGTACACGCCTTTGATCAAACTTTTTGGCGAGCCTGTTTTCTTGCCCACGTCCAAGCTCCGACGCGCCCCGTCGAAACCCAGCTCACTCAACCGGGGGAGGTCCTATACCAAGGATCAAAAGATTGAACTGCGGATGAAGATGGGCGAGCTGGTAGATACCGAGGAGCGGTACGTGGTCAAGCTGAACGAGCTGGTCAACCACATTGCCGACGACTTTAGGCATAGCGCGAAGAACCGATCCGCCGAGAGTCTGAGCCCTACCGAGGAGGAGATAAACAGGCTTTTTCCGCGCTCCGCCGAACGCATACTCCAGATCAACACAGGTTTCATGCAAGCACTGCGAAAGGTCATGGACGATACGGAGGAGGATGCAATTAACGACGCCGAGAATACATCCATGAGCTCACGAGCTGGGGGCTCGATCCGGGTCAAAGACCCCAGCGGAGCTCTCGCCATGGCGCGAACGTTCTTGGAATGGTTTCCGAAATTCACTGATTGCTATCAGGAATATATCCGCGCCAGTCAGAACTTTCCGCAGCTGCTGAATTCGTTCCTTGATAAGGAGTCAAGTTTCCGCCAACGTGTAACGCAGACTGGCGAACAGGCTGTCCGCTCGATCCTCATCGAGCCGGTGCAAAGGCTGCCGCGCTATAGTCTATTTATTGACCAAATAATAGGCTCCTTGCCCATCACACATCCTGCTTTACAGCTCATGCTTCGCGCACGAGACATAATCACAAATATCTGCTCCATGGACGAACCACTGCAGGACAAACCACCTGTCACACATCGCCTCCGAAATTTGGTTGAGAGTTGGCCGATTGATCTAGAGCCACAGGGGAGGTTGATAATGGCAACCGACTTTCTTGAGCTCGCCCCGCCATATAATAACACCACCGAGACCTCGTTGCAGGATCGTGCTGGCATCTTTCTCGTCTTCTCTGATTGCATCGTAATGCTGAAGAAAAAGCCAAATTCAACCTTAAAAGGCCGCGATCTAATTCGTGAGGTTGACAAGCCCTCTCCCGCGGGACTACTCGCCTCCATGACGAACGCAGCAGGAGGCCCCGGCTACTATGAAATTGCATTTGCTGGATGGCATAGCATAGCAGATGTTCGATTTACCGAATCGGCGGATAATCGTATGATCTGGATGACGTCGACGCAGGAGATGAAAGGTTCGCATGCCGGAGGCTATGCCAGCGGCAAGGCGGTGACATCACGTTGCTTTCTCCTACAGGAACAGTTCGAGGCCAAGGCGTCACGATGGAGCGAAGATATCGTCAAGTCCAGGATAGAAGCTCGCTTCCCCGAGAAGGAACGGGAAGATCCGACGTGGACACTCCGATCTGTCAGGATGCCCGACAACAACCTGGGACTGCATGCAGCCGTTTTCCAAGAGGGCGCTGATCAGCTCATCGAGGGGCGGAGGGAACCAGCTCCCATTCGCATCGTTCTCGACACGGACAAGGGGACAAAATCAGCGCCCGTGGGACATTACGGCGTCGAGATACTGATAGAGGTCAAGTGCAGAGACGGAAAGAGCAAAGTCAGCATGAATACCCTGGGGCTCAACGGCAAGCGGTTTACCGATGATATAGCGCTAGAGGACTTTTTGCCGACGGTCTCAAGACGAAGTAAGGAAACATGGCTCGATTTCTCAGTTCACTGTGATATGCTAACATATATTTCCCAAAAACAGTCATCCAGCTGTTGAGCCAGCAGTTTAACGTCGGGAATCACTTCCTTGCCCCAGCATTGGTATCATATTATACAAAAACGCTACGCGGGCTGAGTCTATCATCAAGAGCAGAGAAGACCAGGTCCTTCTTAGCTTCCTCACCTGTGAAGCTCTTGTCTAGCTTCTTGGGGGGTTCGTCGATATCTGGAGAGTCTTCCGGCCCATCGAAATTACAGAAACCTCAACTTCTGAACTCTTCAAGCTCCAGCCTATTCCCACCAGTATTGAGCCGTTCTAATAGCTCCTCGACAAGTCGGCATGAAATCACCTCCTTAAGCGGCTCCATCAGGGATAAGGATGCCATCAAAACGGATGAGGACCGACCAGAAAACCCACTGGTACGGCTCGAACAGACCTTTACCGGATATGTGGCTGTTTTGCAATCAAGAAAAGGACAGTTCGTTGGGAGAACGCTCTTAAACAGATCTTCTGCGGACGAGCTGTCGATAAACGATCTCTACAACCGGTTGATAGAATCACCGTTTGACTGGGACGCTTCCGCTGACCTCCCATCCGAAGTAATATTCGCCGCGTTCGAGAAATTCACACGAATTGCGTGGCGCGACCAAATGGGACCCATCATGACGGTCCAGGCCCTCGACGCTTTACAAGAGCGAGCTGCAAGGAGGGTACCGGGAGACTTTGCAGACTTTGTAAACTATCTCTTCGCTGACATGGCCCCGCAGAACCGCAGAGCCTTCACGGCGCTGATCAAGCTACTCGCGGACCTGTTGGATGGATGCGCCAACGACGGCGACCGAGGGGCACTCACGGTAGCTTTCGCCGAGGTGCTGGCTCTCGACGGCAACCCCAACGTTTACATCAATCTCCTCGATCGATTGGTAGAGGACTGTGATCGTATTTTTGAGGAAATTGGCTTTGGATCCAACCCGGGCTTCCGCGGCTCAGCTTATGAGTCCATGAACTCAATGACCAGAAGCCAGAAGTCGGCGACGGGATCCTTGACATCAAACACCTCATCGCTTCGACGGAAACTGGGTTTCGATACTCTCTTACGACAAAACAGCAGCAGCAAGGACTCCGAGCGCCCATCCATGTGGAGGAGTCTGAGCAAGCATGGCAGGCATCCCGCAACTGGGGAGAGTTCCAGCCTATCAAAGGCGTCGGCAGGTCGGGCCAGGTCAATCGACATGGGGATGCCCTCCCCTAACAGGTTGCGGCGCCCTGGCTCCCGCGACAGACCACCAGTTGCTGGGGCATTTGATGATATCATGACCCGACCCGCTAGCTCGCACCGTTTGGAGACGATTGGGGAGCCCGAAGTGGAAACCATACCAGAGAGGCCACTCAAAATCAAGAGGCGAAGCTCTCTATCGGATCTGAAGAGTCTGATGGCAGCAGCAAGCCTGGAAGATACTCCCCCATTACCGCTACGCATCAACAAGCAGACTTCGGAAAAGTTTAATTCGACAACAAAACTGCCCACTCCTTCAAAGATACCAGTGAGCCCGAGGACGCTGCAAGGGGCAGTTATGTCACCACGTCAAAAGGAGAATTTTGCAGAACCCGTGCTGGGGCTGGGGCTGAAGTCATCGCTTACCTCACCACCTCTGGAGAAGCCATCGCATTCTAAGAGCATGTCGACTTCCCAGATTCCCACACTGCGAATAACGCGCAATCCTGCGTTTGGTCAATCTGACTTGTTGGGCCGTTCCCAGACCAGCCCGACCAAGTCGTCATCGACACAAAAGCTAAGACTCCAGTCGCCCCAGAAGCTTCGCGAGCGCCTACAGTCGGAAAAGAAGGCGGCGGATGATGTAGACGCCACGCTGCAGTCAGAGCTGTCCCGCATAACTGAGGATATGGCTCGAGTGAACGGTTCCATGCCACCTCGGTCGGATTCCACGTCCATGGAGGTGCGCAGGCTACAGGCCAGCATCAGAGCGCTAGAAGAACGCCTCTATCATGCAACGACCGAGTCCTCACAGCGCCATGCGGCCATTGAGCGCGACATGGAGACGACAATGAAGGCCAATGAGGCAAAGGTGCGAGGTATCGACCAGCTGTACAAGGAATCAATGGCGGAGAACGAGCTGCTCTACGAAAAGTTCAACTCGGAGCTGGGCAAGATTGTCAAGGCGTTGAAGGGCAAGGGCCGCGAGGATAAGGAAGAGTTGGTGGCAAAACTCAAGGAGCAAAGCGAGGAGACGGCTCGCGTCAAGAAGGAGAATGCACGGCTGCGCAGAGATATTGTCAGCTTGAGGACCTTGCTAAAGGGTGGTGAGAATTGAGGTGGACCTCACTGTGGGAAATTTTGTTGTTTTCTTTTCAACTTTGAGTGATGATACCTTGTTATGTGCGAAGGAGTTTACTCACGAGGTAATGCTTTAGGTCCGGCGTTCTAGGCTTCTTATGGCTTTCTGTGTGGGACGACAAGAGCCAGACCTTTTTGTGGTCGGCTGTGTACTCTAGGTTGGTTGTGTTCTCAAAGGCCGGTAGCTAATGTGGCCTTTTTTACTCTTTACATAGCATTTCTGCCTTACTATGCATTTTCAAGCTAGCAGTTCTATACTAGGGAATACAGCGTTTGATATGGACTGATCAAACCAGTCGCTCACTGGCTTTCTTGACGATGGGACGGAGCTCGGTCTTGCTTGCGTTTGACGTTATTGCTTCTTCTCTCTGATCGGAGACATTGGCTTAGCCAGGTTTTGAGTTGATTCGAGCAACTTGGCCTTGCTTTCTTCAACCCAACACTCAAAGAAAAGAGGACCAGCTTCAACGGAGCGAACAGCCGTTGTTCTGGCAGCACCAACCTCTTGGCCATGCTTCAGCCTTTTCCTTGATGGCGGCTGCGAGTTTGACTGCGTTGGGATCCAGGCTTGGGGGTGCTGGAGGTTTGAGGTTAGCATACAAGGCCAGGTTTTGTGGTGAGTTGTGATGACGAACCTTGAGTGGTGGGCGGGCATTATCTCGCAACTCAACGGCAATGGTGAAAGTACAGCCTTCGGGTAGACGTGCGAGCTGTTCGCCCGCATTTGCTAGGCGCTTGACGGCCCCACGAAGGTGTTCGTTGACATCAACCCAGTTGATCTCGTCTTCCGGCGGCACACTTGCCAGCTTCGGTTCTCTATCAAAAGCCAGCCGCTGCTCTTCGTCACCCTCTTGGTCGTTTTCTTGCTCATCGTCACTGTCGGTGAATTCAGCTGCCTCCTCCCCGGACTCGGAGTCATCATCTTCGTCGTCCTCTTCGCCATCGCGACCATCGGCTCCCTCGGCATTTCGGCCGGCATCCCCATCGCCTTCATTCCCATCGCCCTTTTTCTTGTTGGGCTTCTTCTTGGGATCGTCGACGCCAAAGTTTGCCAGAGCCTCGGCCCCGCCGGGCCAGGCGGGAAACTCGGAAACGTCAAACATCCATCGTTCGAGCACGGCACCGGGCTTTGGCGGAGGAGGCATGGCAGGCCTCGGCGAGTCTGTGTCCACACCGGGTGTCGTCTTGGTGGTGGCAGGGCTGGTTGCTGCTATGGTGGTCTGGACTGTCCTGGTCGTGGCAGGCGAGGGCTGAGTGGCCGGCCGTGAGACCTTGCCAGTTGATATGGCAATCGCTCTCTTTGCAGGGAGTGGAGGGGGACCCATGGTTCCAGGGGGAGGTTTTGGACCAGGTTTCTGGCCCGGCGTGGTGGGAGCGGCGATGGCGGCAGCCTTATCCGGCACGTTGTTGGCGGGGAGAGGCTTGACGGCAGGGGCGTGAATCACGACGCCGATCCGCTGGGCGGCGCCATCAGCAATCTGGGCTATCGCGGCGTCGACCGCATCGTGGACCCAGCTGCACACGGCAGGGTGGCGGTTCTGATGCACGGGGAGGTTGAAGGCGCGGACTGACATGAAGGTTCGCTGCGGGTAGATGCCCCGATAGTAGAGAATGTTGTGGATTGCGACCGTCAAGAACGAGTTGAAGGAACTCATCAAAGTGTATGCTTGGGGTAAAGGCAAGGATGGCTCGCTTGTAGGTGGTGAGCCAGCCCTTAGTGGTGATGAGCTTCTGCTCCTGGCCCTTGGCTCCGATGGTGCCGCGGACAAATCCATTTTTTTTTTTTTAATCCAGCTATTTTTTTATTTTTTTTTGTCTTATATTCTTCCGCGGAATTTCCTATCGATCGACTTTTTTTTCCCTCTTAAATCCTTGAGTCTATTTCTTCTTGCTGATATGAAAGGAGGTGACGTTTACAACATTCACGTGCCAAACACCAACCGACGAAAATACAAACGCGAGAGCTTGACACGAAAACACGTGATGATGGCGGGGTAAAATCCGTTCGCTCTTTAGCTTGGCCGGAGTTCAGAGCTGCCCAACCGTTGGAGCGCGTGCGTGCACTGCGAACGACCGCCTTCATCGTGCAGCAGAAAGAAAATCTTTGGTGGTGTTCAGCATCGGCTCCGACGCCGTTAGACTTTCAAAACTTGATGGTATTTTGGCGCATTCTTATTTGAGGGTTATTTTTTTTTTCTTTCTTATTTTCCTTGCATCCACTATCTAGTCATATGATTGTTGCGAGCATAAGCTGGTCAATCCAAGTCAACGTTGGTTTAATTCGCTGAACAAACCAACCCCTCCTCGGCCGCTTCGTCCCTGTTCCCTCCCGCACGACAAAACTTTCCAGCACAGCAGCCGCCCGCCATGGAGGACCAACTCATGGGCCTGCTGGGCAACACTCAGCTTGCCGACGAAGGTGTCAGGAAGCAAGCCGAACTCGAGCTCAGACAGGCACAAGCCAACCCTGCATTCGCCCTGTCTCTGGCCAACGTCGCCGCCCACGCCTCCGTCTCCATCGAGATCCGTCAAGCAGCTCTCATCACCCTGCGCAAGTTCATCGAACGCAATTGGAGCGAAGACAATGAAGATGACGACGATGATAGCAGTCCTCGCATCCCAATTCCAGATCACATTAAGGACGAGCTGCGTCCAAAGCTGCTAGAGCTTGCCATAAGCGATGACAGCGAACGAAAGGTCAAGGCTTCAGTCAGGTGAGAGGAAATATCCCATGGTTTGCCAGCCTGTTGTGGGTGCTTTGCTTGCTAACCTAACGACTGCGCTCACTCGAGAACAGCTACGTTGTGAGCAAAATCGCCAACGTCGACTTTCCCGAACGATGGCCGGCTCTTGTCCCTACCCTCTTGAGCGTCATGCCTACTGGCTCCGACAACCAGCTTCACGGCGCTCTGAAAGTTCTCAACGACTTTGTAGAGGAAAACTTGAGCGAAGATCAATTCTTCACCATGGCTCGTGACATTGTCGGTGCCGTTTACCAGGTTGCGTTGAACGAGCAAAGAAACGGTCTGCTCCGGTCACTTGCCGTGTCCGTCTTCCGAACGTGCTTCGATCTCCTCGATATGGTCAAGGATGATCACCCAAAGGAGGTCAAGGGATTCGTAGAGGAAGCGCTGGGCGGATGGCTACCATTTTTCCAACAAGTCCTGAAGGCGCCGCTACCCGAAGGAGTCTCGGCCAATGGCCAGCAACCCGATGTTTGGAGAGGCCCGGTTGCTTTGAAGCTTCAGGTTGCCAGAACCCTGATTAAGATCAAGATGGTGTTTCCGTCTCTCCTTTTACCGCACAGCCTTGCCTTCTTTCAGATCATCTGGGAGGAACTCACCAGGCTTCAGATCCCTTATGCCTCGCAATACCTCGAAAATGATACCCAGGGCCGTCTCGAAGATGCTGATGGTCTTCCATACACATTGGACTTTTTGGTCCTGGAGGAGCTTGACTTCTTGAACCAGTGCATGCGAGCAGCCCCGGTTCAAAAGGAACTCGGTGCGCAAAGCACTCCTTGGATTTTGGATATGATCAAGCTGATTGTGTCGTTTGCCCGAATCCCGCATGAGGAGGAGCAACTTTGGGATATTGATGTCTCCTTATATCTTGCCGAGGAAGGCTCTATAACGGCCAACTACACGGCGAGGACCGCATGCGGAGACTTCCTGATCAAGCTTGGCGAATGGCTAGCCCAGCCTACGCTCGAGGGGCTCTACACTAATACGAAGACGATATTCAGCACTGATAGCAACGACTGGAGATCGCAGGAGGCAGCATTATACCTCTTTACAATGTTGGCCACAGATATGCAAGAGTGCAACAAGGAAATTCCTCAACCTATCCTGCAAGGCTATTTGGAGCTTGTGAACTACGCCATAAGCAGAGCCGAACAGCCGCTTCTGCAAGCACGCGGCTACTTGGTGTCTGGCACGATAGCCAAGGGTTTCCCACCTGCATTGGCTTTGCTGGATCCTACAATCAACGCCATCCGATCAGACCCCTCGGAGCTGGTTCAAGTTGCATGTATCAAAGCGCTCGAGAACTATGTTCGTTCGGGGGTGGTCCCAGGGGACCGCCAGTTACACATCCTGGGAGCCATTGAGTCTTTCCTCAATGGAAAAGACTTGCAAGACATCGAAGATGCCGACGACTTGCTCGTAGCCCTTACCGAGTCTCTGCGTGCTGCCATCAGCATCAACCGCAGGGTTGTTCTCGCTCCCGATATCAAGTCTCTCGACTTGCTCTTCCTGGTTGCACAGCACGGCGCCCAAAATTACCAAGTTACCATGCTTGTGAATGAAGTCTTTGAGGAGATAGTTCAGGAGTTGGCAGCCGACTCGGCTTCCTATGCCACTCTCTGCACACGGGTTCTGCCCACCTTGACCGGAGCCATGAACTACGGAGAGATGGCGCAGAATGAGCCCCTAATCACTGTAGGTCCGCACATTCCGGCAGATATGGCACGAGAAATCGATTTTATTGACAAGAAAAAAATCCCCTTCGTTTAGCTCGCCGCGGAACTCATCGCTGTGCTTCTAGAGTCGGGAGTTGAGCCTCTGCCGGCTGGGATTGTCGCTCAGCTCCTGCCCAAACTGAACAAGATCTTGATGGAGTCTGACGAGGGTGAGATTCTAAGGCCGGCCGCCGAAGCCGTCAAGTACATGGTGATGCACGATCATCACCAGGTGTTTGGCTGGCAGGATGAGCAGTCCAAGTGCTTTGGCCTCGAAGTGTGTCTTTACATAATCGACAGGCTTCTGGGACCCGGTATCGAGGACAACGCAGCCTCGGAGGTTGGCGGTCTCGCCGCAGAACTAGTTGAGAAGGCCGGTCAAGAGCGCCTCGGTCCCTATCTTCTCAAGCTTCTACAGGCTGTTGCTACGAGGCTTGCATCTGCCAGCGCAGCTCAGTTCATTCAGTCACTCATTCTCGTTTTCGCCCGCCTTTCGCTTGCTGGCGCAGCCGACGTGGTTCAGTTCCTGAGTGGTATCGAGATCGGAGGACAGAACGGGCTGCAGGTGGTCCTGAGCAAGTGGCTGGAGAACTCGACGTTTTTCGCCGGGTTCGACGAGATTCGACAAAAGTGAGTATTCGTCCAGAATTTTTTGATTTTTCTTTTTTTTTTCACGACAAGCGAAGATTTGGCCACTGTCAGACGACCCTGCTAACTAAACTTTTGCACAGCGTCATCGCCTTATCAAAAATCTACTCTTTGAACGATCCGAGGGTGGCCCAGACAATGGTCAAGGGAGACCTTATCATTGACCAGTCCAGCAGCAAAATTGTGACGAGGTCACGATCCAAGCAAAGTACGACCAAGTTTGACCCCACACGCCGTTAATATTTTCGATGTGAATAGTACTGACTCCTCACAATTGGCTGCAGCGCCTGACCAATATACTATGATCCCGGCTTCGCTCAAGATCCTCAAGGTGCTTATAGACGAACTCTTGTTTGCGTCAGGCAAGCAGGAAGCCGCCACGGCGGCAGCGCAAGCGGCCAAAATGGCAGAGCTAGACGAGGACGATGGCGATGAGGGCTGGGAGGATGAGCCTGATGTGCTTGACCTGGGCCTGGGTTCGACCAAGAACGATCTCATGTCATACTTTGAGGGCGGTGGCAACCGTGCTCGAGACGACGAGACACAAGCGTACCTGACCGACTTCTTCATGCGAGCGGCTCGCGAGAACATCGGTGGCTTCACCGACTGGTACACACAGCTCAATGAGGAGGAAAAGGGCAAGCTCAACGAACTCGCAGCGCAGTGACCGGCTACGATACCTGTAGAGACTCGGTGTGCTATGGCTTTGAGTAAAAGCGGCAGCTTGTGATGCCATCGACTCGCACGCAGTTGACTGAGATGCCTAATGTGAATGGATGATGAATGCTATGGATAGATGATGACGACTACGCAGTACCTTTGGTTTAGAGATGGAGGTTCCAGGTGTGAACATTTTTGAGCTTGTTGCTTTATTGTCGGTTGAACGTAGTAAGAAGAAGAAAATACTCAAAAAGATTGGTGTGGATGGATAAGAGAGTAGAACCAGCCCGTAAATATAAAAATAAAATAAAAAAAATACCCTTTATATATCGCCATTGCTAAAACTGTGAGGAATGACGAAAACACGTTTTTCTTTGCAAATTTGTCGAGATATACATACATATTTGAAACATTACTTTTTATTTTATTTATTTTACACAAACAAGTACAAAAGTGTGAAGCGGCAACAAGAGGGGAGTAGTGATGCGGCTTGCATTGTTCATTCCATACTAGTCATCCTCGACCTTCTCGGTCAGCTCAAATTATATCACCACCGAATCCGAATCCACCTCCACCACCGCCAAACGGCGAGCCTCCACTACCCCTTCCACCACCACCCCCAAAGGGACCCCGGTTGCCTCTCCTGCCGCCAAAGGGATCATCACCAGGACCCACAGGATCGTATCTTGCTCCCGGTGGTACTTGCGGGTCGAACCTTCCACCTTCGCCCGAACCACCGCGGGGGCCACCAGAAAAGAGCGGATCGTCAAACGTGGGATGCATACCACCGCCGCCAAAGCCACCGCC
The DNA here is from genome assembly GCF_004355905.1 of Pyricularia grisea. NCBI lineage: Eukaryota > Fungi > Ascomycota > Sordariomycetes > Magnaporthales > Pyriculariaceae > Pyricularia > Pyricularia grisea. The sequence goes on from NW_022156717.1 coordinate 4,168,987, forward strand.
AGGCCGTGGCAGGCCGCCGGCGAAAGAGGGCCGCAGGGGGTCGTGCGGGCCCAGGCCGGGCGGGTGGAGGTCGTCGTGGCCAATGTTGAAGGGCGACCGGCCGTCACCCATTCCAAGCAGGGGGCCGCGGCCATGCGGTCTATTTATCTCATACTCGTCTTCGAAGTCCGGGGGCGGGAAGTCGGCAACCGGCCGGCGGGGCTGGGGAGGGGCTGCGAGCGGGTCGTCAAAGGGATACGGACGTGCTGGGTCGGGCAGGCCCGGGTTTCGAGGCTGCTGTGGTCCGCGGGCTGGGTCGGGGTTGGCGGGCCCGGCTTCCCTCTGCGGGCGGCGCGCATCGTCCTCGGCGGCGCGGTCGTCCGGGTCCTCTTGGTATCCGGGCTTGTCGAGACCCGGGACGAGACGCTGGACGATGGAGACCTTGACGAGCGAGGCGAGGTCGGCGATGCGCTCGTTGGAGATGAAGACGGCGCGCAGCTTATCCGGCAGGTCGGACCTGTCCTCGGCGGCGCCGTCGTCGAGCAGCGAGATGCGCACGGGCAGGGCGGCCGACGAGACGTAGTCCCTGGGGCTGACGTCGACACGCACGACGCGGTCCGTGTCGCTGGCGATGCCGCGCACCTCGGCGCGCTGGCCCATGCGGTCGACTTTGAGGGTGAAGGTCATGGCGGACTGTGTGTGGGCGTAGACGAAAGTGTAGGCGTTGAACGAGGCGTTCCAGGCCGCGGGCAGCCGTGGGGCCAGCTCCTGACACTCGGACTCGTTCTTGCGATCCTCGCTGAGCCCAACCAGCCGGAATCCCAGGTTCACCAGGCAGGCGTGTGTGAAGAGCGCGAGCGCCTCGTAGCTGCCGCTGAGGTCCGAGGTGGTGTCGTCCTTTTGGTGCGTCGGTAGGGCGTCGGCCATGGACTGCACAATGGCGTCCGGGCTGAGAGGGTTTGACGCAGCCATGGGTTTTGTGTATTTTTTCTTTCTCTGTTCTAGGTGAAATTCTGTATTTGTTTGTTTCTGTTACTCTTTTTTCCCCCTTAACTCTGAAAGATGTCACGCAAGGACGTTCAAAAGATCAACCCGAGTTGATTGTGATGCGGTGGCGTCATATCCATGTCTGCCTAAAGTTATCTTAAATCATAGGACTACAGTAGACCTAATAATGGCTTGGCTCTGTTCCCTTGCTGCGGGGAAGCTCCAGCAACTTGGGGTTCAGTGTGCTTTCCCACCATAGTAGAAGAGGAGCTTAGGTGGGGTAGCTTCTAGCGTCACTATACCTACAGTGATCATGGTTGTGGCTTCTGTACCCCTCCCTCTCGATCTCCCGGAGAACCAATAAACCCCTTGACTCAAAAGCCTATGTAGTGAAGTTTGTCATGAATAATATTTTGCTGTGGACACTGCAGCGTGTGATTTTCGGCATTTTTTAATGTGTTTTGTGTTCCGTACTGGATGTTGGGGAGTGGGCAATCGAAAAAGCTAAAAATTGGAACCCGTCCAGTATCTATCAGTGTCAGCCTTATTTTTATGGGGCTGCCACTATAAATTATCCACTATCTTAGCCCCAAAGTACAGTACCGCACGCCCCTGGTCTGGTCGTCGTCACCAAGGCTGCTGTAGTTCAAGGGCTATTGAAATTGAACCGCCAAGTCGGCAACCTCTTAGTTCCGTTGAGGCGCAGTTTGTTACAACATCAAACCAACCGCCAGCGGGCGGGTACCTATCCGAGCCATCCATCTCCATTAAAAAGTCCATCCTATCTATCTACAGCAGTAGAACCCTTTCTCTCTTGTTCCGCCGACCTGGAAAATCCGATAACGGTTCCCACCCTCGATCCTTGAAATGCATATTTGATTCAACACAAGGATGAAGCTGTGAATGTGTCATTAGCATACTACTTACTGGTACTTCACGCCCTCTCAAAAAAACGCAGTTTCTTGTTTTATACCGGATATGCCGTTAATATGGAATCATTCATACCACGGCTTGAATAGCTTCAAGAACACGCAATCTATGGCTTAGTTTCTATTTGTATGTTTCAAAGACGCGCGCTGGTTCTCAAGGAGTGGAAGGGGGGAAAAATAAAGTAAGATCCATCTCAAACATTTTAATCTACTCTAGAACTAGTAACCAGTCCCAGTCGGATCTTTGTTCACGTCAAGATCACAGCCTTCTCTCATCCTTCATTACCAACGTAATGCGAATATCATTCCATTTGCGCGACACATCACCATGATCAATACAAATCCCCCGACCACCTGATAAACCTTTCACTACAAGGGCTTTTCTTTTCTGGAACAATGTGATGCAGCCCCTACCCCGACGCACTATTGTTCCATAGCACTTGCTGAGCTGCATAAAACCATATACCGGGTAATATTCCGACACAAAAGTAAAGGCTATGGTCTTGGCATCTAGACGTCCCCAAAACATATCTGTCTAACTACTTGTTATATGGGCCGGCTCAAAAGAAGATCACATGGGTAATTTTGTGGTATACACAGCATCATGTAAACTATTGGTGTGTGCAGTACCTTGGCCGGATACTTGGTAGAATATTTTATGCGATTACCAATGTAGTTAAACAAATAAACATGCACAGATGGAGCGGCGTACCACAACCCATGGTTTGCAGAACTACGAGGCAGTTTCTATTTGATAGGGCCTACTCCCCTTTCCACATGATTCTTCTCCATGTATCTATTTACAAATCTATGTCCAAAAACTAAACGGAGTATCTCCAACAAAAAAGACAAAGAAAATCAAACCCGCTAGGAAAAGTGATCACCATATGTACAAATCATGCATGTATATATCCAACAAAAAAAGCCATTCTCTAGTACCGCGACTCGACATTTATTTTTTTGTCGATTGGCTCTTTGACAAACAATATTCTCTAGGAGGCGGGCGAGCTTCAAGTCTTCTTTTGTGTTCACTATGATATCTTTTATGTTGTAAAGCCCTCTTCCGCAAGGCAGTTAGTCCCATATTTACAAAGAGGCGGAACCAAGGACGGCACGAGCAACAGCGGCCGGTGCAGTAGCGTTGCCGGCCTTGCCGGCCTTCTTGGCTGCCTTCTGAGCCTTCTTGGCTGCCTTCTCAGCCTCTGTCAGCCGCGTGCCGTTCTTGGAACCACCGGTAGCGGCGCTGGCAAGGGACATCAGGTTAGGCTGGCCAGGGTTGTTCTGGGCAAAGCGGGCGTTGAAGCCGATGACGTTGCGCATGGCGAAGAAGTTCTCGGTCGAGACGGCGAGCTTCTGGGTCGACACGAGCCAGGTGACACCTTCGCTGCAAGGAGGGGTGGTCAGGGATCCCGAGTAGCTCTGGAAGGAGCCCGACTTGATTTGCTCAACCAGCTCAGACATGACCAGAGGCGGCGTCTCGGTCTTGGTACCGGGTGTGGCGATCTTTGAGACCTCGGGCATGAGAGTGGCCAGAAGGTTAGACTTGACGGCAGCAGCGGCAACCCTGGCGGTCTCGCCCATCTGTTGCATGGCGGGGACGGCTGCAGCAGGCTCAGCAGCAGCTGGGGCAGCGTCCTCGCGAGCCTCGAGGTGACGGGCATGGCGGCGGGCAGGCAGGGCGGCGGCCGAGGTCTCGGCCGGGGCGGCGGCAGCGTTTCCCTCAATGTCAATGTACATTCCAATGACAGCAATCTCCTTGGCAGCGGATTGCCAGACCATGTGCATTTCCATGGCCATGCTGGTGCCGTTGTCCAGGTGCTCCGAAGGAAGGTGGAAATGGAACTGTTGAAGGTCGTAGTCCACGCCAGCAACGCTCATCTTGCCACCCTTGGCGATGACCTAGAAGTTTATAGATATGCGTTAGCCTGCATGCTCATCAAATCATCTTGCTGTAGTCTTTTTTTTTACGTACCTCGACAGTGGTACCCAAGTTCTCAAACTCTGTGGCCGGGAAGTCAGGAATGTCCAACGTGACCTCGGAGGCCTGGACAACCTGGAAGTTTCCTGTGGTCATGGAGATGGGGCTCTGCCTAGTGCCAGTGTTGCAGAGAGCGTTGGCAGTAGGGTCGAGGTTGACCCAGTTGGCGGGCGCCTAGTTAGGTGAGAGCCATCATGTTAGCAAGGTGTTGTTTTGAGAATATATATAAAGAGGGTTGTTCATTGAAAAAGCCAAGAGTTGTGATGGTTGCAAGGTCCAAAGGCATGGCGCTGCAGGCCGAGAAGTCCCAAGCCTTTTAGTTAAACGCCACAATCGCTTGGATATTTCTTGGAATTGCTTGCTCTCACGGCAACATTTTTTGCGCTGAATACCAAGATGTACACAAAGGAGAGTATAAAAAAAAAAAAAAACTCACAATAGAACCGGCATATCCGAAAGTGTTAACCTTGACCTCACCACCCTCTGCCCTAGGCATCAAGTGAGTACCATAGGCACATGATGACATAACCGGCGTCACAGACGCGGCCAAAATGCTAAGACCAAACAAAAGCGAGGCAGACATTTTTTGCAGTTTTTGCGGTCACGTAGGACTGACGTGGGTGTTTTTGGTATATAGTAAAAATAAAAAAATAAAATCCAAGCAGAGACCAGCCCTTGAGAGTGATGGTGTGAACAATGTATAAAAACAAGAGCACACGATACACAAAGAAGTGAAGAGGAACAAAGATTGAACCGTGAGAGTAAAAGACGTAGGCTGGACGAGAGCGATCTCCGGGATGGGTCGAAAGAAGTCCAACATCGTCAAGACTGGAGAGGGAAAACCAAGACTTTTTATCATTGGCAACGGCAGCCAAGGCATTCTTGGCTGGCCTCCCCTGAAAGCCTTCCCGTCGAGATCATCATCAGCCATTAGGCTGCACATGCTGGGCGCGCCCCGCCGTCAGTCTTCCATTTCAGGCAACTTTGGGGAGTTGAGAATATTAGCGTAGAGATTGTTGTTGCTGGGACCAAACAATTTTCTTTTTGCCAAGAGGGACCCATGAGGAATGCAAAACTCTTCGGGGGCCACGGGCACAAAAGAGCGACCCCACGACGTCGTGGTGATGGCCTACCAGGGCCCGACTAGGGGGTTTGAGCGCCACGGTACGGGACATGACCACTCTGGTCCCAGACAGCGGATGGTCGATCTGGATCGCCGAAACCTGAGAGCAAAACAGCCAAGACGAAAAGACTCCGGCGTCATCAAGATGGATTGCCTGTCTTTCTGCTTTCCTGCCAAGCTTCCTCTATGCTTGGGTGTGTGGCGGTAGGGTAGAGTAGGGTAAGGTTGTTAGGGAGTTTTGGGGGGGAGGTATGCAACGGGAGCGGGCCATCCACTCACTCAATGATACTTTACTGGACAGAAATTGGCATCCTGTCGCATGTGTGCTTCTTCTGCATGCGCCCGCGCCAAGCCAGCGCCGAGAAGAATTGAGAGGCGCTCCATCAGAAACGGTTGCACTGCATTACATATCAGGTCCCTGGCTGGCACAGTTCTTTTCTTGGCCGCAGGCTTTATGACATGCCTGGGCCACTGGAACTGGCTGACTGGACACAACTGCTGTCAGTTCGGGAAATTAAAACGCATCCATCATTGTAGTTGGAAGCGAGGGTACTAGTCTAGACTACCTAGACTTATGAGATACAACTTATCGTGGAAAATACATACTGTAGTAGCGGGATGGGTTGCCAGGCCCCAGATGGTAGCGGGCTTTCCCCGAATTACAGCTCCAAGGATCAAAGGAAAATACTTCGTACCATGTTGTATTTTTGGGTAATGTGTGGTAGTCGTTGCGGGGGATATCAGTGGCCGGCCGGGGGGGCTCCCCCAAAATATCAATTTACTACGACGGAGTACCTACCTAATTCTGCTGTGCACACCAAGTTTGAAATGGAATGTTTCCGCAACAGGTGGGTATCTATGTTTCCTTCGTTCCTTCCCGATCCTCACGCTCCTTCTTTTACATCAGTCTCAAAATGAACGTGGTTGGGGCGATCTTGCCAATTCAAGGCATTGTTATACTCAGTATGTACCGATAGTTAGTTCCTTCGATGACAGATGACAGGATGAACTGAACCTGAGTCGAATATCTGGGGTTTGGCTGCTTCGTTTTCCAGTTCGTACCTTGTTTCGAGGCACCACGTGCTGATTTCATTAAATTTAGAACTTACAATACCTGTACACATGTCAAGTGGGTAATTAATTAAAAAAATTTCGTATCTTTTGTTTGGGAAACAATAATAGCCCCAGTATCATCGAAGGCAGGGCCCATTAGCGCCAAGATCTAGACCTGATCCACACATCAGCTCATTTTCCACAAAGCTATGGACACTGACCTTCGACCTGGGTATCCTGGTCAGTCAAACTGACAAGCAAAGGCAAGCCTGGAAAAGCAATTACTACAGTTACTGAAGTCGTAGAAGATCGACCCCTTTACAGAGTTAAGCTTCTACCTTGTTCACGTTTTACTTGGCGCCGGACGCTTGGAACATGAATCCTGGAGCTATGCCGGATCGGGACGCATGCCAGGGGCCTTTGTTGTATCATACCCCTGGTGGGAAGCTCGAAAATCAGGCCACTTTTGGAGAGCCTTGTATCTTTTCCCCAGCTTTGCCGCTTCGACGTAGTTTTCGCTCCGTCGATGGGCGGGGAAAAAAAAAACCTCTTCGCCGTTGACATGGTATCGCGGCGAAACACAACATGCGGATTCGCGAACCAGATAAAATAACGACCAGAGTAAAACAGAATAAATAAAGGAAGACACACGCACCCCCCCTTCCCCTTGAATTGTGCCAAGCCGCTTGCCTGTCTACAAGGCCGACTTCGCCTCTCTTATGTCGGTTGCGACCATCCAGCAGACATTGAAGCATCCACAATCGTCACATCCGTCGGAGGCCACTCTTTCACCCGTCAACGAGGGAATTATCGAATTTTCAAAAAAAAAAAAAAAAAAAAATACCGTTGTACAACTATAGGGGCTGACAGACAAGGGATGGGAGAAGTGAGATATCGATCCCAAGAGCGAAGACGAAACTCGGGTGTTCAAAGGCCGGTCAGCGGTTTCTCTTGATACTTTTGATATCTGTTTCTCTCTCTACTTCAACAGCACCGACATGAGAAAATAGATGCGATTGGTCAGGCTGTATAGTACTTACTATTGTACTGTAGGTACGTACCTTAGGCAAGTACGGTATCTTACAGAAGCATTATGCCAAGAGCCTACCAATACCACATCAGCCTCAAGACAAGCATCACGCCGGCAATTAGCGTCCCTTTATATAACAAACGAAAAACTGCAAGTCTACCCGGAATGGAATTGTCAGCGGCATCTTGAAAGAATCGTCATCTGGATGCATTATGATCAAATCAAAGCAGTCCCCCCCCCCTTTTTTTTTTTCTTCTTTTTTCGTCGTCAAGACCATCGCAACTCCATACTCTCCCCCAGTAAAAAGAAAGGAAGAAAGACATCAAATTATTCCACCCACGTGCGTGGTGAAACGTTTATAGAGCGCCAATTCCAAATAGGTATGCGCAATGCATCCCAACCTACCCTATCATGGACCTGCATGCTTCAATCTTGCTTGCGTCTGCATTTAGATAGGTTCCCCCACATGAAACCGAGCGTCCATAGTATCATCCGAACCAATATTGATTCAAGTGCTCTAAATAAGTTCCATTGTTGTTGAATCGTTCGTAACCGTCCACCTGGGTCCAATCATCCTTACCGCGTAAGAAAGAGAGAAGAAAAAAAAAGGCTGCCAAAAGTAGACAAGGATAACTGGACTAGAGTGTTCATAATCTAGAACTAGACTAGACTAGTCTAGTAGCTGCAAAAAGCAACAAGCGAGGGCCTGGGCAACGATTTCGAAACTCCACCCAACAAAGCCCGAACTTGTCTATCTTTCTCTTTGCTTCTGGCGAACTTGCCAAATTCGCAAACCCGGGGTACACATGCTTGCTCCTCCTAAAAAAACAACAACGAACGCTCTAGACCTCAAGTCTGTGCACCTCATGCCGCATTGAGACAAGCTTAGTGACTGGCTTTTGACATGTCAGCATTTGGACCCTGACCCCGAGGCCACGCCTCACTCGGTGTCTTTTTTTTTTTTTTTTTATCCGCCGAGAGGAATCTCAAGGGCGCCTCGATAATTTCATTCTCGGCGTCCTTTTGTTTCTTCTCTTTTTGTTTCCCTTGTGCAAGTCAATGACATACAGTTGAGTGGGCATCTAGCATAGATCATGTGCCCACGCGTGATCTGGCTCGTGAAGGTAGATACTTTCCACGTTCACGACCTCTTTTCTTCTTCGCGCGCGCCCTGCCTGGGCCTGCTGGTGTGGCGAGGGGACTGGCACACATGCGCCAGCGAGGGTTTCGTGTCAGCTTCAGAGGTGCTGCTGTCTACGCTACCGCTGCTGCTGCCTGCGTCTTCCCCCCCCCCCACGATTGTGACGACTAAATTGCGACTTGTGCACCACCTCGTATTCACCACGCTTGAGGATATTCACGCAGAAGCCATCAACACATATTGCATACAAGCTAGGTAGCATATTCGAAAAAGCATAGCTATATAGCTCATCTCTATTGATACAACCTACAGAGCCATGGTGAATGACTTGGGAGTACTCTATGGTTCTATATTTTTTTTTTAAAACACCGGTTACAATAGTATTGAAACGTAGCTCTTGATATAACATCACAAGAGATTCCGTTCCATTGAGACAGGCCTTTGACCTGGAAAGCTGGTCCGCATCCACCGGCTACCTAGATTGAACCGAAGCTGAGAAGGGCCTAAGTAGTAAAACTCTGTAAATCCATTCAGATGATACCGGAAAGCCCCCGGTGAGCGCCTAATCAAGGCCTGAAAGTGCGACCCTCGATGTATAGCAGGTTAGACTTTAGAGGCGAACACTGGTATCGTCAATGATCTGATATTGAAATGGGAGTGGCAAGGTAACTTTTATAATGTCGACTGCCCAAGTAACCGCCGAGATACACCTGCGAACAAAAAACAGCACAGGTACATTTGTCTCGTGACAATTATGGAAATCTGAGACTTGGCGAGGAGCATGCAGAATATACGACATAATAGGTTGGTTGTGATTGATCATGGATATGCCATATGATGCCCGGGACACCGGTTGAGGGAGAAATTCAGCGTCATTATAATATTATTCAAGGTACATGATTTGTGAGTAGTAGTAGAGATTCTAGACCGACAGGTCCTCGGCCTTTATGCAACGCCGGAGACCCATGCCTACATGATGTACTCCGGTAGATGATATGTATATGCCTCGTGGGAAAAGGGGCAGGTCGGGCCCCGTATATCAGAAGAATCTGAACAACCCGTCCTAGGCGGGTTCGGATAAAAGAAAGGCGGTTATCTGGGTTAAGAGGACGCAAAGTTCGAGAGACCAAAACCGTATGAGAAGCGTGGGAAGGAAAAGTAAGGCCATATAGCAGCTGGCCTTGCCGTACTGGGCAAATGGCTCGACAAGGCGAAACCGTGGGTTACCACACATAGCGAACGCTGGCAGTGGCACCCGCAGCGTCTTGGTGGCGGACTACGAGAGCCACGAGAGCTCACGAACATGGCACTGAGGTAGATGCGGATAACGTAAGACTAGCAAAAAAAAAAAAAAAAAGAATTGACGGCAAATGCTCGTCAGAAGCTTGAGCGTTGGCGATGATTCTGCCATATCCAAGGCGCGAAGAATAGCTGGTTCACCAGCGGCGACTAAAGAGAGTGTTAAGAGCAAGACAACGGGCCAGAGTGGGTTAAGACTTAATGAAACGGCCAAAACATACCTGAAGACTTCGACCACTTTGTCGTGACGCCGCTTTGGCTTGACAGCCTTCTTCTCAGGTGCCTCTTCCCGTGCAATACCCAGAATTTCTCTTTCAAAGTCATCTAGAGGTGAACTTGACCGTGTCCTGGCATAACCCGGCGACCCATGACGACCACGTCGACCAGAAGGGCTCTTGGAGAGACTCCGTTGCTTGTAAGCTTCACGTCCTCTTTGTCGCGAAGAAGAACGAGAACGAGAACGAGAGCGAGATTGGGACTGGGCCCGTGATCTTGATAGTCCTCGGTGGTAACGGGCCGCGTTCGAGTTGGCGTGGAAACGCTCTCCATACGACTTGTCCGGAGAGTTATTGCTTTGATAACCCGAATCGTGCCGTGATCTTGAGTTATAAGGCGACTCTCTCGACCGCGGCGAGTCTTTGTGTGTGTTGCGGTGGTCTCTGCTATCCTGAGACAAATGACTACCACCTTCTCCTCGTTGTTGGTGCCTTTTAACACCGGGAGGCGACTGAAAAGCAGACAGCTGGGGCAAGCTCGCTATACCTTTAAATCGTTTGAGAGAAGACTGTTTCTCCCCATCATCAGTGGGACATCTTGCATGTTTGCCCAAGACATCAGGCCTTGCACCACGTAGTCTCGGGTTTGAGGCTGTTGGACTGGACACGCGAGGTGGTGATGATTGGACAACTATCTCATCCAGTACGACGTCCTCGGCGATAATTTCATCGGGGCTCGGAGCAGAGGAAGTTCGGTAGCTGTGGTAAAGGTGAATGCTGTTGACGAAGCGGCGGGACACCATACCGGCCCATGCCTTGAAGACAGGGTCATGCTTTGCATTCTTCCAGTACTTGGAATCACGGATGGAACGGCTGAACGAGTCACAGTCATCCGTCGAGAAAAACTCGGATTTGAGGCACTTGGCATCAAATGCTGGAGGTATCGTAGGAGCATCGGTGTATTCGCTGGGAAGAGGCTGGCCGACGGGATCTGCCGGCTTGGTCGGAAGCTCCGTGAACGCAGACTCCAGGTCGCACCCCAAAATATCTTCAATGCCGGGGCTTTGGTCCCTTTCAGGGGTCTTGGGTTTTCCAGTGGCCTTTGCTGGCGTGGTCGGACTACCTTCTAACTTGTCTTTTTGTGGTTCAGACGGCGGTGAGGACTTTCCACTTGATTGGGGGAGTGTCTGTGCCTTTTGCAGTACACTCTTACGTTGATTCTTGGGACCAAAATTGCGATCTCGATCTCGTCCCTTGTGCCTCTCTTTATCTCTATCACGATCTCGATGACGATCACGGTCGCGGTTATTCGAGCCACCGCGGTTGCGCGACTGGCCGTTACCACGTGCGCCAGGGTAAGAATTACCCCGGCCTCTCTCGTCGGGGTACGAGGGTGGATAGTAACCTTGACCTGCATCGTAAGGGTGTGGAGGATATGATGGAGGTGGTGGGGCGGTGTACGGGTATGGCTGGCTAGCAGAAACAGGAGGCGCTGCTGGCGGATATGGAAATCCTGGCGCCGGTGCTGGATGAGCAGGGGGATGATATACGGGAGCGTTGTAGGTTGGTTGTGGTCCCGGGTAGTACGGCGGCTGAGGAGGAGGGGGAGGGGCACCGTAAGGTGGCGGGTAGTACGGGCCGGCATTAGGGGTGGCTGGCGGGTATGTTGGGTGAACGTACGGTTCATAAGGGGGTTGTGCATGGTGGGCAGGCGGCGGCGGTGGCGGCGCTTGGTATGCTGGGCTGTAGTTGCTGGGAGGGTATTGCCAGGACGGAGGGCCGGCCGACTGAGCCGGATGAGCAGCATGCGGGGGCGGTGTTGGTTGAGGATAGTAGCCTAAGATAGCTGCAGCAGGTGGCGGTGGTGGTAGTGATGGATGCGGCGGCGGTGCGTATTTTGTGATGATCATGCCTGTGCCTCCCGACCCTTTGCCCTGCCCAGGACCTCCCCGAGAACCTTTTGATTGTGCTGCGGCTTTGCGTTCACGGAATGCTTGTAGACCACTGATGACGTGACAAGGTCATCAGTATTGGGGAAGACGAGTATATTGGCAGAATATACCTTGAGAAAAGAAGGAACAAACACAACAAGGTGAAAGGGCCTGCCTTGATATAACTCAAAGAGAAATTTGGACTTACGCAGGCTCTTTGCGAACTTCTTCGGGACATGCTATAGCAAAGTGACCTTTAATACCACAGTTGAAGCACGATGGCTCCTCCTTGGCGGCATCCTGCCCAGGAGCACGTGCCGCCATTGTGAATGTCGAGCAAAGAGTAAAGTTGCGACCCAGGATGAAATGGGATACGGCAGCGAGACGATTGACAGAAGGGGAAGCGACAACAAGGCGCCGTGACCTCCGTCCGGTAGCTGGATCGGGGACCCAAAAAAACAAAGAAAGGTGACGGGGGAACAGTAACAAAAGCGAAAAGTCGCAGTGTTGATTGCCAACAGGAAGCGCGGCACGCCAGGTTGCGGCGCACCAACTGACCAGACCACTTATCGTAGTTGATGCTGGGTTTAGTCTGGGTTCACAGTGGTCTACACGTCAAACCCTCAACCGAACGTGCGTGCGGAGTGGGTTCAAATCTCGGTGGTAGCCGTGAAGCCAGAACCGGGACAGAATCGCGTGCGACGCTGCGTGCTCCTGTGCTCGGGGCCGGAGCCGGAGCCGGGGCCTTTTAGCTCAGGTCGACTCGAATGGAATGAGTGAGGTGGGTAAGGTGTTGCGTCCGTGGACGTCAAATGGAATCGGCTGATTTGATCGATTGATTGATCGATCGATTTCAATGTGGGCAGGCGCCCAACGCAAGACCAGCGTATCCCAGCCTCCACCTCCGGGATCAAGGCGTGCATTACCCGTCCGATGCCATAAGATATAAAAAAAAATAAAAAAAAATAAGAGAACGGTTGCGGATCAGTTGTAGAATAAGGCTGAAACCCTCAATCTAGCATGGATAAGCGACGTCGTTGGGGCTGGCTTCCCGAGATGGCTCTGTTGTATGTGATTTGCTGTTGTCATTTCTAACTGGTCCTGTCAGATCAATTTGGTCAAAGCTGAGGTGTGCCGCCCGCAACAAGCAAGAAAGACGGGCTTCTTCGCGGTGGATTGTGTGCGGGTACAACGCTACCTGATCTAGCTAGCCAATAGGACCACCTTCCATGGTTAGTCAGCGTGGAGCTCCCAAGAGCGACAAATCATGGGGGGAACTTCCAGCATCTCCCAGAAGGCGTGTTTTGCATCAAGTGACGGGTCTCTGCACCAAAACTACAGCCAATATGTCGCATTTCTTCCTTCCGACCTGAAAAAAGGATTTCGCTTACAAGCAACAAGACGAACAAAATTTGACCACAAGCTTCATGTGATAATCGTCGACATCTCACGTTTGTTTGATTTCAAATATGTTGGTTCTTAGCGAGTCCTCTCTTCGAGACCAAACGTATGCCAGGCAAAGATACCGCCCCTGCATCCTCTTAACGACCCGACCCCTCGCATAAAACGGCCCCGAGAGCGAGCTTCGTAGTAGCTCTCCCCAAAACAACCCCCCTCTAAAAAAAAAAAAAAAAAATGCCCGGCCTACCGGGTTAGTACACATAGCCCTTCACCTTCTTTTTCTTTCTTTTTCTTTTGGCCCAAAACCAATCGTACAGCAACAGCTGCGCGTGTCTTGCTGCGACATCGGCGCCATGAGCTGCCCGCCCGTCATCTCATTGTGATTCCCTCTCCCGGAGAGAGACTGTCGCTGACTTTGCGCCTGCTTGGCCTCCCCTATACTACAGCTTCAGTCGATCTGGACGAGTGCATCTCACGCTTATACAAGAAGGAACTGCTCGCAGAATCCGTCATTGAAGCAATATGTGCCAAAACCAAAGAGCTGCTCATGCGCGAGAGCAATGTCGTCCACGTCCGTGCCCCCGTAACCGTCGTCGGAGACATACACGGCCAGTTCTTCGATCTGATTGAGATATTCAAGATCGGTGGCTGGTGCCCTGATACAAACTACCTCTTTTTGGGTATGTCCAACCTCTTCCGCGAGAGCACCTCGATGTACTACCCCTTGGACACGGGAACCAGGCTTTTCTGACCAGTTGTGCGCGGTCCCCTCCCGTCCAGGCGACTATGTCGATCGCGGCATGTTCAGCGTCGAGACCATATCCCTTCTTGTTTGTTTAAAGCTTAGATACCCGAACCGCGTCCACCTGATCCGAGGGAATCACGAGTCGCGCGGCGTCACACAGTCATATGGCTTCTATACTGAATGCTCGAGAAAATACGGCAATGCCAATGTTTGGCATCATTTTACCGACATGTTTGATTTCCTCACGCTCAGCGTTGTGATAAACGACCAGATATTCTGTGTCCACGGAGGTGAGACGGCTTGGAGTTACAAGACAGGCGATATATGAGAACCGTTACTGACTGTGGTTGCCGGCTGTCAGGCCTTTCCCCTTCTATTCATTCTATCGACCAGATCAAGATCATCGACCGTTTCCGCGAAATACCACACGAGGGTCCCATGGCCGACCTTGTGTGGTCTGATCCAGACCCGGAGCGCGACGAGTTTAGTCTCTCGCCGCGTGGTGCCGGCTACACCTTTGGCGCGCAAGTTGTCAAGAAGTTCTTGGCCGTCAACGGCATGTCGCACATCCTGCGTGCCCACCAGCTTTGTCAGGAGGGCTACCAGGTGCTTTACGATGACCGCTTGAGCACCGTCTGGAGCGCACCGAATTACTGTTACCGATGCGGGAATATGGCTAGTGTACTCGAGGTCAGCGACACGGGCGAGCGCTTCTTCAACGTCTTTGCTGCGGCGCCCGAAAATGACCAGCACAAGGACATACAACCGGGTGGCGAGAAGGCGGCCGATTCGAATGCACTCCCGGACTACTTTTTGTAACACGGAGAGTTGGTTCTGGAGCTGAAGGAACAGATAATACCCAAAGCTCGATGAAGAGAGTGTGCAAAGAAACGTGTCTTTACAAACTCTCCCGGCAGCTATGTCCAGATACAGCATGTATATAGCTGGACCCAGCCTAACCGATGGAATCTTGTGCGGTTCCTTGTGCCAGCGTGCCAGAATGCTAGATGGCTGTGTGGCATGTTGTGAGTACTTAATGACTGTTGGCACGATACAGCCATCATGAGATAGAACAGACTTAATATACCACTGGAGTGGCTCCACGGACACCTCAGTGGGTTCAACAAGCAAAGCAATCGGGTTTGGGAAGTTGCAAACGTGAATTCACCATTTTGTTTTCGTATTCGCTTTTATTTGTCTCGAATAGAAAAGCCCGATACACTGCGACCTTCCATTGGAATGACCGAATGTGCAGGGCATATAACAAAAAGCCAAAACACCAACCCTGTCATAAATTTTCCTGCGTTTCTATATGCCTTCTCATGTGTGTTCTTGTCACATCGCCAACTCCGCTTAACGGCGTTTCTGATTGACAGCCTGGTCCGACGATGATATCAGGAATACTTTCCCTCACATCATTCAGGGTATCCTGGCAGGGAAACCAGAGAAATCGATAGTTATTACGCAGTCCAACCCGTTATTAACTCGTTAATTACCAGTCCTTGGCGATATCGAAACTCCACCTGCAGGAAAACCGGTCAATTTTTTAAAGCTTGGACAGAAAGCTTGGTTAGAGGGTGGACTTACTCAAACTCCAGGTGCTTCTTCTTGTCATCATCGACAAAGCTGGAGATGGCGTTGTAGTGACCGCGGGCGAGCATGCCTGTGGGAGCCTCCTCTTCTTGGACTGCGTACTCTTGTTAGTATATTTGTACCAGTCTGACTGAAAAGGATGAACGCGCAAGGTGTGACAGCAACAAAGACCGCTGGTCGCTTACATTTCTTGGTGTAAATCGGCTGCTTGTCCGTGTTCGGAGCGTAGCTTCCCTATAGGCCCCTGTCAGTCGAGAGAACCCCACAACCACAAGAATGAGGTGGGAATGTCGCCTCGGCTGGCTGACTTACAATCATCTCACTATCCTTGCTGACCTTGATACCCTTGCGCTTTACAACCTGAACGTAGTGCAGACCACTGAGAATCTCATGTTGGACCTTGAAATCGGCCACCATGGTAAACTTGGCACCTTCCTTGATCTTGAAGGGGTGATCTTTCAAAGTCTTCTCGCTGCCGGGAGTCCGCAGATCGATCTTGACCGGGTCGCGGCCTGGCGACTCCATGGTTAGGCTGTAGATGATGCACACTCGCGGGTCGTTGGGGTCTGAGAGGTCCTTGCCCTGGCCGAGGCCCAGGGACTGCTTGTACCTCTGCAGGGACTCGTCTCCGGCATCTGTCGTCGTCGCATTTGTTAGGTCATGATTTCGTCTTTGCTGCAGGCTTTGCTCCCGGTGACGATGGGCCCAGTCAATTCGCAACATGACATTCAGTGGGCTCATAACCGACGGAATGGGACGTGATTTGAGACTGGGGAGGATAAAGGTTGACAGTGTGATTGCTCCTAGATCCAGACGGGGCTCGTATGAGCACGCCTGCAGCAGCTGCTGCTCTCCATGCCCGGGTGGCGCATAATCAGTTGGTCGAGACGTAGGTAACCTGAGCGACGAGCATAACGGCTGAGTCTCGGGTGAAGCAGAGTCTAGCGACGGAGGGGGAGGACGCGTGGAGAACATTGCCAAGCTGTGCTTTTTTTTTTTTTTTTTTTTTTTTTTTTTTTTTTTTTTTTTGCACGAATTGATATGATAGGGTATAGTTTGCGATGTCCACCACCAAACCTCACTCGAGCTTTGTGAACTGGTGGGTCATATGCAAGACAGGTAGGTAATTTTACATGCTCGTCACTTGGCCGGCTGCGAGGGATCGAGATCGTTTTTGTTTTCTTTCGTGCGTTGTTTCCGATATGCCAGTGAGAGCGAAGGCAAGTACGGGAGGTGTAGGTAGGTAGGTAGGTAGGTAGTTAGGCAGGCAGGAGAAGCGGGGTGATCATGCCGTCCCGTTTGCCTGCTCATCTGTTTGTTTGGTTGTCGAAAACCCAGGCATCACCAAGGTGGAAAGGTGTAGAGCATTTGTCCATCCAAAAACCAACACAATGTACTCAGGTACGGTTGGATTGGACGCCTGAATTTCAGGCGCGGGCCGACTTGCAAGGGAAAAAGAAACTTACCCATTTGACTGTACTCAGCCAGACTCTGCTTAGGCTGTGATAGTTTATAGCCCTGAGTCTCCTCGGGCATCGTATCGTCATCATGGTGGGAAGCCATTTTGATTCTATGGGGAGCTAGCTCCTGCGGCGGGTCGGTGAAGCTCTAGAGTACTTGGTTGATGGGATCTGGATAGTTCGAGCGGCTAATGGATTATGATTGCAAGGCACGCGGTTTGCAAAACGTCGCGCGCTGGGAGTATTTACTTCTTTGGAAGCTCACGGGAGCCAGGTGTACTACTTTGTCGGTCTGGAGTCGGCCGACTTTGGTGAGGGGCAGTAACGATACTATTTATTTTCCGACCTGATGCTATGGGAGGGGCTCCCGAGCTGGCATGGCATGGGTTGGAGTCGTTTTGGTGGGGGGTGTACCCCTGATGCCGCACCACCCATTGGAGATCATGCACCATCCCATCCCATCCCAGAACGAATTGGCTTTTGGACTTTGCCGGCCACCAGTTGCATCTGGGACTACTGTACTGGTACCTTCAGTTCTATGGATCTCGCCCCTCCCACTGTCCCCTGACCCGGTTTCGCCATGGCAATTAGCTTCATACTGTACATGCTTACTATGTACAAAGGTGGGAGAGGAGCTGTTTTGGTGCCGCTCGGCGAGAGCAGCTTCGTGACATTCTGTCAGAGCTCCAGCCAGAATTTGTATTAGCTTTCCACTAGGTACTCTAGAGCTCCCTAGACTACCCCTAAGTACTCCATAATGCATCTCAAGTTACCCCGCAATGCCAATACAAAGGTGCAGGGTAAGTAAGGCACGCATAGTCTAAGGCAGGTACGTAGCATGTGGCGTTCGTTTTGGTGGTGTGTGATGTGTTGCGCAGATAAGCTTCTGGAATAGCGAAAATCAACTCTTCGTTTGGTATCCATCCGAGGTCGCCGTACTTGGTAAGCTTACTAGGTTGTGCTTAAGTCAGCGAGATGAGAATTGGATGGCACTTGATTCATGTTGCCGTTGTATTAACTACCTAACCATTTGCGCTCCTCCCTATAATTCACAAAGCAAAATGCTTTCACAAGTTGATACAGCATTGAGGAGCACGACCAAAAGCAGACCGGCATAATAACAGAGGTAGGTTACCTAATTATGCACCACGGTCACATATAGGGGCCTAGCTGCTTAGTAGTAATCCATGGCAGTTATTTTTTCCCCACGCTGCTCGCGCCAGTCGGGTTGTAGCGTGCCGCGATCACGTTCGCTGTCAAATCTCAGGGCAGTCCCCGCCAAGCAAAAGTTATTTAAAATCACCACTGCAACGGTAGACGCTAGGTGGCCAGAAGAAGACGTTAGTGCACGAATGTTGAGTACAAAAGCGGCCCTCCATGGGCCCACTGCGCCAGATGTAGACAGAGCGGGGCACAGTAACGAGCCGTCAGTGAATACCATTGGCGGAATCTACAGAAAGTGGGCCACGTTTTCTTGCAGCGCGACTGCTAATACAAATCGCGCCAGTAACCCACCCCAGCAATCTCCCCAAGTCGCCCACCCATTTCTTTTCGCTGTCTCGTCTTTGCGCGCCCAAAGATTTGCTGGTCGTCGTAAATCGCATTTTATTGCTCGCGATCTTCGACTCTGGGCCTTTCCCAGTATTACTGCTTTTCTCGCGCCATTCTTCTTTTCGCCTCTTCTGGCTTACTTATTCTTTAAATATCACATTCCCTTACATTTCTCATTAATTGGTAGGTTGTACACCCGCTTCTTCTCCCCCTGCTGCACGATAGTCTGCACACTTGACAGTAGCGCGGTAACCATGGCCGAGCCGCCGCAACAACACGATCGCGCGACCTTGCTCGACCGCGTCTCGAGCTCAAGAGACTTGACAGTACTCAACACGGATTGAGAATCGTGGAATTGTTGAATGGCGGCAACCTGGGATCAACGGTGCTCTTCTTTTGGGGGGGAGCGGAAGCTTGGATTCGGCAGTGCAAATGCTAATGCGGACAACCGTCAGATTGGCCTCAAGAAAGAGATTACCTACTTTTATTTTTCTTCTTGTGTACATTGTTTTCTATTCGACCACCATCTTAAAAACGCGACGCAGCATTCTTGATCCAGTTCAGCCTGGCAACAATGTCTATCACGAGAGAACACAGTCTGCCAGAGAGGCGCAATCCGTACATGGTTGAGGATGTTCCAGATTGTCAGTCAACTCCCAACTCCCAGGCAACTAGAATTTGGAACCTGAAACTAACTCAAGTTTTCCTTTCCTAGATGCCGATCTTGTAAACTGCCGGGCGTTGGGCCAAACCAAACTGACTCAACGAGTCGCAATCCCCAAGGATGCTGAATCCAATGGTCTTCGTGTATTCGACTACGCACATCTCCGCGCACCTCTTCCGAGGGGTGTTGTTTCGGGCATTTTTAGCAAAGGAACTCCGAATGCCTACTTCCTGATGCGACGAAGTTCTGATGGATACGTCTCAGCCACCGGCATGTTCAAGGCCACTTTCCCATACGCTGATGCCGAGGATGAGGAGGCCGAACGAAACTATATCAAGTCTCTTCCGGCTACCAGCAAGGAAGAGACGGCCGGTAACGTTTGGATCTCTCCAGACCAAGCGATTGCTCTGGCCGAGGAATACAGCATCGCTACTTGGATCCGCGCGCTGCTTGATCCCACCGACATCCCACTTCACGGGCCTCAATCTGCCAAGGCTGCATCTGCGTCATCAAAGACGATTTCGGCGCCACCAAAGTATTTCCATGGCGTTGCGCCTCCGACGCCGAGCTCGATACGGACCAGCTCCCGTACGCGGCGATCGGCCAGCCCTACCAAGTCGAGTCGCGCGACAGCAAGCCCTCGCAAGCGCTCGGCGAAAGCTATTTCGTCTCAGCAGAGTGCATCATCGGAAACTAGCAGTGCGAAACCATCAGCATCACCGACTTTGGCTACCTCTCAGCTTGGAGCTGCTCCGGCATTGCCCGTGCCTGTGGCTGTGCCCGTGCCTTTGCCTACGCTTGAGCCGGTGGCGGAAGATGTCGTTATTGAGTCACTCGAAAAGGAGCCTGCGCCAGGTCCCATGGAGGAAGATGAGCCGAAGGTCAAAATCACTGTCGACCAAGACGTGAAGATTGACGAGAACGGCGTCGAGACGACCCATACCAATATGGAGGTCGAATTGCCTTTATTCGGAGAGCCACCATCCGCTGAGGAGACGGCACGCATGGTTGCCGAAGCAAAGGAAATGGTCTTGGCTGCTAAAGAAACGGTCTCGGGATCTGCGTCTGTGCCAGCCTCCCCTTCAGTGACCAGGCAGCCTGAAACTCCAGTGAAGACCAGCAAGAGGAAAGCCGAGGGAATTTCTGTTGACGAGCAGGAAGAAGCGGAGAAGGACGAGGAAGACCGGATCGTTGAGAATGGGCCAAGGGCCAAAAAGATGAAGACGGAGGCAGAGCAGAAGCGGGACCGAGTGCGTAAGCGCGCGCTGTTTGGAATCAGTGCCACTTTGGCTGTTGGGTGAGTTTTTTTATCCGTCCCTTTATGTTGTCTGACAAACTTGCGAATGGACACTGACGTCGAAGCTATAGTGCCGCGAGTGCATTGGTGCCATATGTCATGGGAATGCTTTGAAAAAAACAAAAAAAAAACATAGGAAATGGTGTTCCGCTGGTTGGCGAATGTTGACGAAGTCTTCGATGGAGTGGTTCGTTTGTTGTTGAAGATTCCCCCTTGTATACAAAGTTCGCGATATGTGCACATACCCTCTTTTATCTATTTCCTTTCTTTTCTCGTCCTCTTTTCCCCTTGACCCTTATTGCATGGCAGCACAAAAGACGTGCGCATGTGCACTTTTTTGGGTAGAGCCTCGCGCACTGCGCCAGAAAGAGCCAGATATTATTTGAGATACGCGGCCACCCCTGCAGGTCCTGCAAATCAAACCATTACAAAAGACCGGTAGAAAGATAGTACAGGCCTTTCAAAGTTATAATACTGCATATTTTATTTCAAATTACACCCAATCAAGCACTATGAGTCTGGGCTCGACTGTAGCCAAGCACGGCTGTAGCTAAGTACCTCCGGGTTTCCTGTGAGAATCCGAATCGTGGAAACTTGAACTAACCGGAAAGCACGGGCTACCTGTATCTTAAGTACTGCCTACGTACAGTACCTACCTGCCTGCCGCCTGCCTGGTTACCTTGGTTACCTTAATTACCTAAGGGAAACTAAAAGACAGGTACAGTACGAACCAAATCGATCCGTGACACGCTACAACAAATGGAAGAAGCGAGTGGACGTGCGGCAAATCCCCTCCCCCTTGCCTCAATGGCCCACCTGTTCTTAGCTAAAATCTGGGGCCCCATGGGCAGTGCCGTCGCTATCCGGGCTGGGTTTCCCCGCGCGCCCCCAATTCGAGCCGAGCGCGGGTTTTTGGAGACCTCGGTGTGGTTCGTTCAAATACCAGGCCATCACCATCAAAGAAGGGGGGGAAAGGGAAAAAAGAAAAACAAAATACATTTTTTGTTAAGATTGTCTCACCATAATTTCTTTCAACTTTCTCATTTACCCTGCAGATTCATTCGAGTCTCGGCTTCTTATAATCAAACACAAATTCAACATGAAAGCCTCTCCACAATCTCTCCGCCATGTCAGGGCGTCTAGAAGGGCTTTCTCATCGACAGCACGGAGGTTAGACACATATGGCTTTATCGGGCTGGGGCAGATGGTAAGCAAAAAATTTTGTTTATCGTGGGAAATAAACGTGTGCCTGAGGAAAATGAAGAAAGTGGTTGATGAAGGCCGCCATGTGATTCGGAACTCTTTTTTTTTTTTTTTACCGAGACTTCGGTTTGATTAATTCCTGACGAACTTTACACAGGGTTACCAAATGGCCAAGAATCTTCAGTCAAAGCTTTCTCCGTCAGACACCGTTCGTCTGTACGACATCAACCGTGACGCAATGCAGAGGTTGGCAGGGGAGATGAAGACGTCCTCAAAAACGGACACGACACGCGGGGCGGCGGTTGAGCTGGCCGAGTCTGGCGAGGCTGCTTCGGCCGGAGCGGTAAGTTCCTTAGCTATGCGTATCTGGCTTATGGGTGTCAGCATCCGACACGCCACTAAGCAGATAACAACAGGGTGAAAGCTTTTTTTATTTTTTATCTACTACTTCTAACACGACAGGTCATGACAATCACGATCCGCAGGACACTGTCATAACAGTGCTCCCTGAGCCGATCCACGTAAAGACGGTCTACAAATCCATCATCGCTTCCCAGTCCCAAAACGGCAAGCAAAAACCATGCCTCTTCATCGACTGCTCGACCATCGACCCATCCTCGTCCAGGGAGGTGGCAAAGGCAGTAGCGGCGGCCGGGTCGACGTTTGCGGACGCGCCCATGTCGGGAGGCGTGGTTGGAGCCACGGCGGGGACGCTCACTTTTATGCTCGGCTGCGAGAGGCCGGAGCTGGTCGGGCGGATCGAGCCGGTGCTGCTCAAGATGGGCCGGCGGGTGCTGCACTGCGGCGCCCAGGGCACGGGCCTGTCGGCCAAGCTGGCCAACAACTACCTCCTCGCCATCTCCAACGTGGCCACGGCCGAGGCCATGAATCTGGGGATCCGGTGGGGGTTGGACCCCAAGGTCTTGGCGGGCGTCATCAACGCCTCGACGGGCAGGTGCTGGCCCAGCGAGACCAACAACCCCGTCCCCGGCGTGGTGGACGGCGCGCCGGCGGGACGGGACTACGCTGGAGGGTTCGGAATCGCGCTGATGCGCAAGGACCTGGGCTTGGCCATCAAGGCGGCGCAGGAGGCGGGGGCCAGGCTCGAGCTGGCTGACAGGGCCAAGGAGATTTACGACGCGGCGGACAAGGAGGAGAGGTGCAAGGGGAGGGACTTTAGCGTCGTTTATCGCCACATAGGGGGAAAGGAATGAAACTGGAGGTTCTGAGTTGATCCTCTTCGTTTCTTAATCATAAAGAAACACAAGTCAATAAACCCCTTTGGTCTTATCTTTTTTCTCCCTTTCCATCCTTTATGACATGCTAATTTGGGTTAGTGTGTAACTTGGCGCGTAATTTACAGCCATGTATAGGTCAGTTTCGATGGCAATCCAGCTGATGTACGCCAGTTTGTTGAGAGAGTAGCGAGTCCGTATGTAGATAGGTCCGTACAGAACACAGGGGATGACCTTGCTAAGTCAAGCCTTTCCGTGTTTGTCAAACCCGCTCCATGGAAAGACATTCAGACCAAAACAAGGCTCATTCAACTAAGAAGAGCCCTTGTGAAACAGCTACGCAGCAAATGCCAGTGGTAATTGAGAAGGAAAAAAATCACTTTCCACATCTCGAAGAGTGAAGCAAAGACCAAATGCAAAAAGAACTAAGACAACTTGTACTTTCTTCCCGGGGTATTATAACCAGATATCTAATGCTTCTGAGACATGAGCTCCACAAATTCTTGGTCTGAAGGTGCGAACACGATACCAATTTGGTCAGTAAGACGTCCGCAATATCAGAGAGCCAACGGGACCAAAAGAAAAAAGAAAAACAGCACAACATACAGTCGATCGAACCGTTCCCATCCAGGTCGGCGTGGGCAATCATTTCGTCGATCTCGGCCGGGGTATAACCCAGAGGCCGCAGGGCATGGCGCAGCTCCTCGGGGGAGATGGACCCGCTGCCGTCCGAATCAAAGACCTTGAAGGCGGCCAGCAGCTCACGCTCGTCCTTTTTGGAGTCCTTTGTCCTCTCGTTAGGGTTTAGGGCATCGTGTGTCTCGGGATGCGACATGACCCGGAGAAACTCTTTCAAGACGCGTAAAGGAGGGGCTTCTGTTAGCCGTCATGATGCCCTGTTTTCGATCATGAACAGATTTGACCTTTTTATCGGAATTTATGGTGAAGGGGTGAACAATACCGTGAAAGTCGATCTGACCGTCCTTGTTCTGGTCTATCTCGTTGATAATTTCCTGCGCCTCGGCGGCCGAGGAGCTCAAGCCGAGAGACTCCATGGCTTCAGCGAACTCGGAAGCTGAAATAGCGCCTATCCGGTGGGTTTGAGTTGTCAGTAAAAAAAAAAAAAAAGAAAAAAAGAAAAACCAACAGCTTGGTTCAGCCCATCTCAGCCCTGTAGTCGGTTTCCCATCGCCATCACTTTCATGGGCGACCATGGACCCTCAGCCGCTCGCGTGAGGATGCTCTCATGCAGGACAGCCAGGGTCCGGATCTAGTGCCGGCAGCAAATACGGCAGCAGCAGTGGTGTTTTGTTTGTGGCAGTGCATGTATGATGAACATGGGCAAAAGCTGCCGGGCTGCATCCTCCAAGCGGGGCTTCCTTCTTTCTCAAAGGGCCCAAAGCAAGGGTGAGAAAAGAATTTAAACAAAGATGCAAAAAGGACCTACCGGTTCCATCCTTGTCGATCAGGTCAAAAACATCTTTAAGTTGCTTGAGTTGCTCATTCGAGAGACTTTGACCTGGCTACATGTTTCGAATGGCATCAGACAGAAGAAGAGGGTGGGAAACAATTAGCCTTGCTGTTTTGATTCCAGATAAATCTACTTTCCCTTGTTCTCTTTCTTATTGCTGCACGCCTTGTTTTTTTTTGGGACTGAAAAGACTAGAACTAGAAATAGTCCAGGCCTGTACGAAACCACATCCCCCTGGACGTGGATCGAGAGGGGTCTTTTCATAGCCCTGGTGTTCTCGCCCAAGAACAAAGATGATGAATGTTAAAAGAGGTACTCACCATTTCTCGATATTGTGGCTTAAGCTGCGTTATTCTTCTCGATAAAACGAAATAATACTCTATAGAACTCACTCAACGTCAAAAGGTAGGTGGGTGTTTGTAATGATGTATGTAGGGCTGAATGAATCGTTGTGTCCATGCGTCCCAAGTTCGGTTTTCCAAGTCGTGAGGGAGGGGTCGATTTGACGAAGGGTGACGACCGCTCGCATCTCGACTAAACTCTTCTGGGTAAAGCTAATTACCCTAGTCCCCACTTGGTCTGCTCAAGTGCTTATATATAGGGTTAGGGTCAGACTTTTTTTTGGTCGACTTTTAAATCATCTCATGAATTTCTAGAATCTCGAAGCGGCGAACCATTTCAATCTACAAATGAACATTAATTTAGTTCTATAGCTATAGCTAGAATTATATGTGGCACTCTTGCTATAAATTTGCCCCCACCATCGCCGTCAATAGCCGAATCAAGGTTGTATATTACATTAGTATCCCTCCACTCAGGCTGATAACCTCAACGCCTTTCTGCTTTGCCAGCTCCATTATTCCTTCTGCCACGCTGCGCGAGCTGCATGGTTCGCTCCCTTTTTTTCTCCTGCTTCCGCCTTCGGGCAGCTGCAGAATAGCCCAACCTCTCCGCCTTTGGCTCATCAGCGTAACCGCCACAGACGCAAATCCTGGTGGCATGTACGATTTCAATATTACTCTTATTATCGTACTTGACTGCTGTCACAGAGAGTCGCCGTGGGGCAGCTTGACCTTTAACCGATGGAGATTGTTGACGAGATTCTCGAGGATGACCATGGCTGTCTCTCAGGCTGTCAATCTCCCCATCTGAGCTGTGGTCAACCTCCATCGATGGTCGCCGAAAACGCGATTGGGATTTTGACATGGACCTGCGTGTGCTGTAAACCGAGGCAATTGAGTCAAAACTCCGTCCTGCAAGCCTTGGGCTTTTCTTGCTGGACGGCCGTTCCGATGGAGGATTGGACATGGACACAGGAGGAGCCCGCCCACGAACCACGGGCGCCGACGCCGGCTCTGTTGTGGCGTAGCTGTGGCTCAGACCAGGTAGCTGAGATATGCCATATCCGCTGTTTCTAAACAGGAGGTTCTCTCCATCCTGGACTCGCGGATGTCGCGGCGCCACAAACGAGTCGTCGTCAGAGGAGACGTAGTCATCAATGTTGAAATCTTCTTTATGGTCCTGTCGATTTGTCCTTGGGATATCTGCAACTATTTCGAGCATTCCCTGGGCATTCGTCGAGTAGATTGACCCTCTGCTCTGAGTGGGGCGAAGTGAAGCCTTGGAAGTGGGTTTCTTCATCACCTGAAAGCTGAGATCGATCGAAGTCTCTGGGGTCATGACGGACTGAGGACGGGGTGTGTGTGCAAAAGAGCCTAGAGAAGACATGCTGGGCGTATCGGATGCGACCGACCACCTTCGTCTGCTGCTTGTGCGCTCGGGAACGAATTCGGAAATATCTTCGAGATCACTGCGCCTGGACAGCGAAAACATGCTTTGGGTCCTTGGGCATCTGCGGCCTCCAACACTTCTGGCTTCTGACCTTTCATTGTGCGTATGCGATATACTCACACCTGTCAGGCCATCGGGGCGTACATGGTTAGCACACATCTGACTCGGCTCCGTATGAACTAGACGGTAGGCCGACTTCGCGCAGGTAAGACGAAATTAGCATGGCAAAACTAACAGGGTGAGGGCGCTGACTTTGTATCATCCAAGCCTGCAAACCAGTCCGAGCCATCGCTCACGGCGAATGACGCGGGGAGTTCCAGGACATGGCCGCTGTTCGCCCTCGAAGAGGACGGGCGCGGATCTGAAGGCGCAGACGTGGAGGTTCTCGGTACTGACCCAACATTCGAGGAAGTGACAGGTCTGCTGTCAGACTTGGGCTGATAGGTTTGGAACCGAGAGTGAAACTTGGTGGCCGGATGGGTCGACTGCCGAAATGGCGTAGCAACTGGTATCTTTGACTTCTTCCATCTCTCGGCGTCTTCCTCCTGTCTTCGAGGAATGTAATGGGGAACTTGCGAACTCGCGTCGTCAGTACGAGGATCCCAGCTCGTTACTGGACGATCAGGCAAAGATGGTGTGCTGGTGTTTTTGGACTGAGCCGTTCTGTGAAGACTTTGGGCCCTCATCCTGGCAGAGCTGTTGGCTATGTTTCCAGAAGTAGACCCTGAAGGCACGTAAGTGCCTGATGACAAACTCCCCTGACGCTTCAACCCAGTGGTGGATGCCTGGAGTAAGCCACTGGTATCCTTTACCGATTTTGCAGCTGTTGCAGTCTTTGCCGGAGGATTCTGGTCAGGAAAGAGACGAAGAGAGGGCGACTTGCTCAGACACGCCGCCGGACTGCGGCTCGAGGTCGCAGGTTTGGGATTATCCTTGGACACCGAAGTCAAAGGCAAATCTCTATTCGGTGGTCTTGTCCTGCTCTCGGCGGCCGGGGTGTAAAATGCCTTGACATGGCTACAATCAAGATTCATGGCAATGTTTCTGTCCGCTACATCCTCGCCATAACTTTTGAATCCAGCCGCTTCCACACGGGTCTTAAAGTCCGGGCTTTGCGGTGATAGTTCGGATCGCGCATCTAACAAATCAACAGAGCGACCACCGTCGCTGAGCATAGACTTGGTCCGTCTGTGTGTGAGTTCAATGGGTGAAGTGACCGCTGGCAACGAATGTGGGAGGGATGGCAGGGTCTGCGGGAACACTTGGACGAAACCTTGACCATAGTGCGAAAACTCGGGAGTCGCACTTTTATCTGGCAAATCCGGGGTGGGGTTAGAGATGACGCGAGATTTGCGGAAAGACAGAGTGCGGCCCCTGAATGTGCTTTGGCGTTTCGACGAGTCTTTGGTCGGGCTTGCCCCTGACTTCGAACCGTTGGGCGCCGTCTTTGGTCGTGGAGCATCGTCTCCTCGAAACCGCGGGACGGGAGGAGAAGGGGCACAGGTGTCTTCTATGTCAAAATGAATCGGGAACTGAGTGCTTTTGAACTTGGCCGACTTGGATAGAGTGTCTAGAACATTTGGTCCATTGCCAGCAACAGGGTATGCACCTATGATGAATATAGTCAGCCACATCCGTCTTCCTAGTCCACTCAAGCGTGGCTCTGGATAATGGCCACAAACCCCTTTGTGGTGGTTCCAAAGCTATTGTAGCATCGTATGCCTGTGACTTGAGCAGTCGACCCGAGAGCTTTGATGACGACTGTTTTCTAGAAAACAAGCTCAAAAAGCCCATGATGAAGCAAGTCGCACTACAAAGCGACTGGCCGGATCATGTGGGAATGTAGAAACACGCGGAATATCTCGTCCTGCTGCCCAAGACAGGTGTGAGGTAGCAATCTGACCAGCAGCCAGCTGGGCCAGCACAGTATTGATGTGAAGAAGAGGAACAGAGTGGGAATGTGCGAAGATTATGAGTTTCAGGTTGATGCAACGTTTGCCTGTTAAAGATAGGACTGGGATAAGAAAATATATGATACAATTAGGACAATGATTATAGATAGGTAGAAGGGACAAAAGAAAAAGGACCACAGGTAGGATACCTAGATGAAGCCGCGAGAAGGGAGAGAAGGAATAAAAGTGCTAGACAAAAGAAGAAAAGGAAAAATAGAATAATGGCGAGCGATTACACTTGAAGGACCTCGCGGGACGTCCAAAATCAAGGCACTACACCTTCATCATCTTCAACAAACGCTCGGGCTATAGCATAACGGCTAGCTTTCAGGTTAGCTTGGAGCAACCTTGTCCATATTAGGCTGGCGGGCTGGTAGAGCGTCAAGAACGGTGATACATTAGTGATTAGTTGGCGTCAAGTCGCAGGGTCGAGGCGAAGAAACACGACAAACGCCGGATGCTTTGGCTCTCGACCGGTGGCTGGCATCCATCAGAATCCGTAATGATACCGTATTAAGCATGAAAAGCACGGATTGTACCCGTCGTGTGGTATCGACAGCTAAGGCAATGATCATTTGAAGGAAAGGTCACAGTTTGCTTATTGCAATCGTATATAATAGATGCGACAGGTCAATAACACACAACATGGCTGCTAGCCTAAGGATGTCCTCTATTGCGTCTGCCCTAACTGAGCTGGCAGTCTTGGCGTACAACAATAGTTTTGATGGGGAGTTGTTAATTCGACCGAAGTGCATATCCACACATGAGATGTAATAATGACTTGCACTATGGGTTGGGTTGGCAACCGTAAACCTTTCTCTGTGCTGCATAAGCCCGAGCGGCAATGGGACAGTCGGATGAAGGCATCGTATCATGCTTGACAGATAAGGGACAGACGTATTACTTACAGAGATGATTTTAATGTCCGAAATCGACGATGAGTATGTATTTTTGAACGAGGGAGAGAGAGAACAAACAATCCGAATCAGACTTGAGTTTAAACGGTGTCTTGAACCACTTGCGCGAGGCTTTCTCGCTGCTGTAAAATATCTACCTACCTAGGTAAAGACTGTGTTCTCAGAAAAGCGTCAATCTTCTGTAATAGTTCAGGTACCCAATGCCTGCCGGGGACGCCGCGCGACGCCACGTTGAAGTAAGGAAATAGACGCTGCAGATCTCGGAAATCAGACGGAGTGGGTTTGCTTGTGTCAAATTCGTGGCCGACGGCGATCCGGCGCAGAAAAGTTCTGCTCTGCTGGCAAAGCTTTAATTGTTAATTGTGTCTGATCGTTTGTCGGAATCGAAATTATCAAGGGCGCGCTGCAATCAAGGACCGCCGGAATCGACCCGAAGCCCCACACCCGAGTGTGTAACTGCCTCCTCCATTCTCCAGTACAGCAAGCAGCAACTGGAAGTTTTAGCAACAATTGCCCCGTTCTTCCAGCGCAATCTCTGGGTCAGGACTTGCGACAGCTGGTGGCTGGGGACTTTGGCTGGACGCTTGTTCAACGCCGTCGAATTTCTCCTCAACCCATCGTTCGAAACCGACACGAAGGAATTCCACTAGCGCAGCGCAGCGACCGTGGAATCTAGCTCGCTCGTGGTTTCATATCACGCGACAGTGTCAATAACAGCCGGACATATGTTGCACGAGGTTTCTGTCGTTCGTTTGACTGACAGCCCGCCGGTCGGGAGAACAAGCGGCGGGTTTCTGGAATACCGGTAGACCAGAAGACGCATATTAGCACTGAAGTTTTAATGAGGGTAAGTGTGGTTAAGTACGGATAGGGCGTCGGATTCTTAACAGGAAGGAGATTTAACTATGTCGAAATAACTTACCCGAGGTAGGCAAGGCACCGCCATCTAGTTGGCAATGCTTTTATTTGATGAGTACCTAACCTTACTCACCTAGGAAGGATGCTGCGAAGTGGCTGGGGAAATCATTCGCCTTTTATACCTGCCTTACCTGCCTTTTTATACCTATGTACGGCTCCAAAAACAACAGGAAACGGCACAGTACCTTAAGTATGGACAATATGGAAGCTAAAGCTTGTGAAGCCCTGAAGGGAAAGCGCCATGCACAACGGCTTCCTCTTTTTTTCAGCCTGCCTGGTCAGGGACTGGTGTGCAGAAAATGACATAACAGATGGCAAACCGAAGGATATCTTAGTCGCCTAAAGTACCTACCTTACCTACCTGGTTGTGGAGATACGTACCTAAGGTAGGTAATATCTTGCATCTTAGATACCAGTATCGCTGGCGAGCCAAACTCGGTTTACCAAACCACGCACAAACTTGGTCTTGAACTGGTATACACCCGACAATCTACACCAGATTATGATTATTTTGCAGTACTAGTTCTAGAGCCCAAATTTCATGCTTTAATACATCTACCTACCTCGTCAGGCCACGAGAAGAACAAAAATACACCATGCCTACAACAGTCAAAAGATCCAATAACATCAATCAACGGGTCACAGATACCAGCAAGGACGCCAGGATACCCGCAGCAGCATCCAGCCTTGAGCAGCCGGCTCTAAGCAGAGCAACCGCAGCCAGTAACACCATGACTTTAGCGCAGGCTAGCACGCACGCCGTGGTGCGATCCAACTCGGGTTCGGAGACCAACGTCGACATACTGCCGCAGCACATCGGGCGCGGACCCCACGGCAGCTTCGAGTGGGACCATGGTATCTCGCCGCAGAGAGGGCCGTACAAGGACGACCCCCATGGCCACGTCAACGGCTACTTTGGCTCACCCGAGGGCGTTGGTAATGGTGCCGCTGAGAACCGCAGGGTTTCGGTAACGTCAAAGCCTGTTGGGTGCTTGAAAAACGGCACATCCCTAGTGTGAGTGTCTTTCTGTCCCATTTATCGGAAAGGATACGACGGTTGTCTTGACATGAGGTGTTAATTTCTTGTTATGAGAAGACATATCCCATTACAGCAGACTCCAGCAAAGACAAGTCAGCAGAATGCCCTCTCTAAGAACCACACGGATGTCTTTTGTGGATGTGGAGAATCATCAGCCTCTTCGAATCACTGTGGTTTAGCCGGTGCCGCCCTTAAAGCTGGGAAAGAAAGCCAAGAGGCCTGATAATATCTTGAGTTGAGAGCAGAGTGTTGTACATTTAGAATTGGAGGTTACAATGCTGGAGACATCTTGTCGATTCCATGGACTGCAACAGAGTTTGAAGTCTTATGAGCCTAACATTGAGCGGTAGGTGCAGGTAGATTAGAAGTGTGCTTTATCACGGTATATCCTGCACCTCGCGTCAAAACCCGTTGCAATTCTAATAGCTATATTCACCTTGTCTAATGAGCCATGCTACCGTGGTAATCAGTCATCTCAAAATCGACCCCTTAGATCATCGACTGAACCACTTCAACATCTACCTAGTAAGAAGGATCGCCCTACTCCATGCTCTGAGCCAAAGCCACGCAGCTGAAGCGCATGTCGCCTCCCTCCCGCTCGAGGAACTTGCGGGGTCCCAGAACGAGAGCCTTCTCAGAAAGCACGTCTTCCGAATCCTCAAGCTTTCCGCGGGCAAGGGGGCCTTTTCGCCGGCCGTCAAGCTCCCAGAGAGTGCCATCCTCCGCCTTGACGAAGCAGACATAATGCAGGTCCACGTCGTCGGTTGCCTCGGGCGCTGCCGTGTCACCCCGTGAGGCGACCGCCTTGTTCTGCTGCGCGAGGGCGCCGTTGGTCTCTATTAGCTTGGAGCGCGCCGCCGGGTCAAGCGGTGTGGCATCCTTGCGGAGCTTGTCGAGTGTCGAATCGGCGTCTTTTTTTTTTCGGAGGCAGGGTTAGCACGTCCATAAACTCTCCTCAGTAGCTGCCGTTTGCCTCTAGACTAGCTTCAATCTCCATTTGCTGAAAGCGGAGGGCACAAAGGATCTCAAAATACCAATAAAGTTCTTGGCAGGGCCGTTCAGAGTGGCATGCAAGATGCCCATCATGCCGCACGCGTTCCTGATGGTCTGCTTGAACCACATGACAGGCTCGTCGGGGCCCTTGCCGGCGTAGTCGGTCAGCAGCGAGTCCTCGGCCAGGCGGTGCGACTCGTAGATGGCCGAGACGGGGAAGACCAGCAGCAAGGCCAGTGCGGGCCGCGGGATGAAGGCCAGCATTTCCGGGTCGTCGATGGAGAAGACGTCGTGCATCTGCAGGGCGCTGCTAAGGCCCAGACCGCGCACCAGCTCTGTCATCAGTTCCGGGTTCGCCTCGAGCGGTATGAACGCCGGCCTGGTGCCCGCTTCGGGCGCTGCCGTACTTTCTGTGCTTGATGCCATCTTGATCCGACCAGGGGCGTATCCGGGGATGGGGTTTTGTGGGGGGGGTTTATGATTTGGAAGCGACTGATGATACAGCGATAGTTTTCTTTTCGGTCGCAAGTGTCTGCTAAGAGCCAAAAGTATGTGCCTTTGACGAAGATACTGACGAAAAATCTAGATTACTGGACACTGGTTGATAAATTTTTGTGAGGCTGGTAAAATCCAAATTCTGAAGTTCAGCGGGAGATGAGCAACTTGGGTATGAGGAAAACATGAAGTATATAAACCAGCCAAAATGTACGGGACCTAGGTACTGTCAAAAAGTCTAGGTAGGTACGGTATGTACCTTAGTACAGTGCTGCAGTGGAGTATGCTGTGGGGTCAAAGTTAGCGCCACTTCTAGGCAGCCCAGCAAGGCAAAAACACAAACACTCCTCCTGTATTGTCCCAGGAATGATATCATCCCGATTATTTCACAGCAGATGCTCTTTCATGTGTGCCTAAGAAATGCATAAAGCCTCGACAACATTAAAAGATTATCTTGGTAAAGAATTGAACTCAGTTAGAAGCGGCAAGATGTAATTAAATTTCCAGAAATGATCTGGTCTTGACTAGAATAGAACCAATGAATGACCTGCCTAATATAGATTTCTAAAAAGTTCTTAGGTTTGTACAAATACAGGCCTCGCCGGGGTATTCCTTTACAAGATTCTATCATACAAACAATTTCCACGTACGAATTGTCTAATATACAAAAAAAGGGAAATGCTAGTAGGTTCCGTGATATACAAGATGCACCTAGAGTCTTGCTCCAACAGCATCTGCCCCTATACGTCGGCCGTTTTTTCCGAAGCCTCTACTACCAGTGGGCTATCCGTTAAATCGCCCCCCAAACCGGCCTCCTCCAACATCTCCTTGTCCTTGGCTTGCTTCTTCAACATAATAGCTTCGATCCTCTTCTTTTGTACAATTCTTTCCTGTGATCTAAAGTCCACCTTGTCGAGCCGATCACGAATCTTCTCTTCGACGAGCGCCTTGGCGTGGAACGCAAGATCCTGGCTGATGAACACGCCCTGGTATCGATAGCTGAGCCAGAGGTATAGAATGAGACACTTGTGGAGAACTTCGAGTTTGGTCAGCTGCTCCTGGGCCTTCCACTTGGGAAAATTCCTGTCGTCCATGTCAAGCAGCTCAAAGTCGAGCCCGCCCAGGCTCAGTAGATGCCCATCCTTCAGCTCGGATATACACATGGCGCATTTTCGTAGGAAATCCTTGGTTTTCATGTCTACGGGTGCTGCAAGTAGCACAAGGCGGTCTGTAATCGGCATGGGGAAAGGCTGGATAGCATCTGCAATCTCGATCCAATCGTCGAAATTGCAGACGAAATAGTCGTCCGAAGTCCTGACCACCTCTCTGATTTTAAGAAGAATGTGCGATAGCGGTGTATCGGACGAAAAATATGTCGAGAACTTCTCAATAATGGTCGTGGGCGGCAATATCCCAGCTGCCTTGATCGGGGGCACTTCTACTTCGAATGCCTTCTGGATTCTGCGCAAATCGGCGTCATCCACACAAGTAACATAACCAACGTTTGGACGGGAGACTGCTTTGCGCACATCCTCCGTCTCGCCCCCCGTTGCGCTCTGTATGGCTTGAGCTGCACTGCGAAAGCGGCCAGCCCTGCCGCCGATTTGCTTGATTTCAGGATCCTCCAAGAAACGTCGTTCTGAGCCGTCAAACTTGTTGGTCGTGTCGAACACGACTCTCTTGATCTCCAGGTTAAGGCCCATGCCTATAGCATCGCTCGCGACAATGTAGTCGTATTCGTTGTCCGGGTCGTTGAACAGTGCGGCCTGCTCAGCTCTGGTCTCGGGAGGCAAGGAACCGTAAACAATAGCACACCGCTTGCCCGTCTGCTTTTCAATACCTTGTTTGAGAGAGTGAAGACCAAGCCTGCTAAAGGCGACAACTGCATCACCCTTTTGAAGTTTTTTGAAATTACCACCCAGACTTGATTTCATCGTATCCAGCGGACTTAATCTCTCATATTGGTGCACGATGCACTCGTCTCCCATGCTCTCAACCAATCTCTTGATGAGATCCACGGTTCTCTCCTCACCGCAGAGGTGAAGCTCGTGTGCTTGGATTCCAAGAACGGCTTGCGTCCAAGCCCAGCCCCGATTCGGATCCGCAATCATCTGGATCTCGTCAATGACTGCCACATCGACGACTGTGTTCAACGGAGCCATCTCCACCGTGCAGGAAGAAATAAAACATTGGGTATCTTCCGGCCACCTCTGCTCCTCGCCGGTCAGCAAAGCACAGCTCCTGCCCTTGGCAATCATGCGAGTATACACCTCGTGGGCCAGCAGCCTCAGTGGTCCTGCGTACACGCCTGTTGTTGCGCCCTCCAGTGCCTTGAGTGCGTTGTATGTCTTTCCGGAATTTGTCGGTCCGACGTGAAGATGGATTTTTCTCTGCATGGTTCGTGTACCAGGGTACCATTCTGTAGGATGTTGGAAATCACCAAGCTTGGGGAGGACATGTGTTGAAGGAGAGCTGTACTTGGTATGTCCAATGAAGCTGCGGAAGGCGAACTTGATCTCCCTGTTGAGTCCACCAATGTTACCGGTGACGAATCCATGGCGCAAGCTCCAGAACAGTGGATTATCGGTCCTGCTGTGACTTCCATGTGCCGCCAAGTTGAAACTTGCCTCGAGAGCGTCGGTGAATCTTTTGGCCGTTGTGCGGAGATGGCGTGACCCCGTGAATCCAAAGCCCTTGTACTCGTCTTCTTGGGGGTTCATCGAATCAAGCCGATCGAGAATAATGTTGAAGTGCTTCTGCACCAATCTACGGAAATTGTAGTACGCATCGCCGTTGCCTGACCCTGCGGCATGATTCGAGGGGCTTGGAGAGCCAGCATAAGATGTTGGTTGTGGAGATTTCGAGTTGGATTTGGATACTCTCCTCGACCGTGCCGGTGAGGTAGTAAGTTGTCGAGTACATATCGGCAGAGCAGTGTGGACCAGTCGAGTCGGCCTCGACAGGGTGCGCACAAGGGATTTCATGACAGCCGCCAGAGAGGATTGCAATGCTGGGATTGGAATCCCCTCGTCCGGTTGCGGAAAAGTGAGTCTAGTATTGCCACTGCTGTCTTTGCATGCAGGAATAGTGACAACAATAGAGAAATTTTTTGAGCTCGCCCCTCTGCGGCTGGCTAACAACAATAAGTTGTAGGCAGTTTCTGATGCTGATATTACCAACCGACGTAGACAAGGGGCGGCTTCAACCAGAAAAAATTATGGATATCGATAAGGGAGACTGAAAGTTTGACGCGAATTTAGATTTTCGCCAACAACCGCGCCGACCGTACCGCGCCAAGTGGGGCTCTAATTCGCTAGGCATTGTTGCTTTTGCCTTCCCTTCTTCTCAGTAAAAACCATAGCTTGCGCATCCTGGGGTCTTATCTAATCAGCGCATGCATGCACTATGACGATTCCAACGTCTTCCTGGCGCCTCCCCAACCTACCCCCGTCCTTGCCGGTCTCTGAATAATATCTTTCCTGCGCTGTTTGTCAGTCTTGGGTATTTTGAAACTCTAAGAATATTTAATTTGAATCGACCTTGAAAATTTGGCCATTCCTTTGCTAACGAGAACTGAGAAAAACGCTTTCACAACTGATTGATGGTCAGATCTGTCGGTACCCCACGAAATAAACCCTGAGCGCCAACGGGACCCGCCGGACTTGACCACCATTTACCAAGTACAAAACATCTCACACCCGACTACGTACCGACGCAAGGCGTTCATACTATCGAGACGTTCGAGCATTTGTCTACACCTCAATAACCATGGCCTCATCATCAACACCCCCGACACCTCTTCTTTAGTAAGCACTTGACTACCGTTCAGGGACGCCCTTGGGTTCGTCACGACAGTGTTCCTTCATTTGGTTTACTAACATTGGGGGCGTCCCGGCTTCAGTTCGTGCATCGCGCACAACAGCACAATCCTCACCGAGTGCACAACGTCGGCATCGTCGCAGACATCATCGCTCGCCTCCCTCGTCCTACCGAAAATCACGCACACTTCTCCGCAGAAGCTGACGTACACACATGGCGCTCACCACATACACTACATCGCCGAGGCGCCCTCGGACCATGGCCCGCACGCCGCCAGTGCGGGCGGCCTGACCTTCCTGGTCATTGCCGACTCGTCGGTGGGCCGCAGCGTACCATTTGGCTACCTGTTTGAGATCCGACGTCGCTTCCTGGAGGATTACCCGCCTGACTCGACCGACTTTGCCGACCTGCCCAATTACGGCGCCGCTAGCTTCAA
The DNA here is from genome assembly GCF_004355905.1 of Pyricularia grisea. Lineage (NCBI taxonomy): Eukaryota > Fungi > Ascomycota > Sordariomycetes > Magnaporthales > Pyriculariaceae > Pyricularia > Pyricularia grisea. Next base: position 4,205,632 of record NW_022156717.1, read on the forward strand.
CGGCGAGCTGCGCCGGCTAATGGTTGAGATTGGGAGCACGCGCCAGGGCCGAGACGACGCCGTACAGAACGCTCAGCGCGAGATCGACGATGTTCGGGGCATAATGACGCGTAACATTGAGGGTCTACTTGAGCGCGGCGAACGTATCGACCTGCTGGTCGACAAAACGGACCGGCTCGGCGGCTCGGCTCGCGAGTTCCGCGTGCGTAGCCGTGGGCTCAAGCGTCAAATGTGGTGGAAAAATGTCAAACTCATGGGCTTGCTTGGTCTTGTCATGTTTTTGATATTGTTGACCATCATTATTGCAGTGAAAAACTCATGATATGGGAAGTCTTTTCGCCAAGTTAAGACTATATCGACTTCTGCTTGTTTTTCACAGGGAGTTTTTCATTGTCACCACCATTTGTATTTCTGAGGCGCGCGCGATTCATTGACCGTCAACTTCCACGCATTTCCTTTGTCCTAGGGCTCGATAAATAGCCAACGAGCATGCTGAGGTAACAGTACCAGTGCTCATCTGGTATTATCTTTTTGAATGTTGATATCCGAACTGTTCCACCATGCGGCTTTATGAAGCGCACTGGTTTTCCTTTTTTTTTTTTTGTCTACTCTCTCTCTCTCTTTTTTCGTTTCATTATGATCAAGGTTGTTGCATACGTTTCTCTCGTCTCTTGTGTATGTACAAATCCCGGTGCAGCCCAGTTGGGTAATTATTTCTAATAAGAAAAAAAAAGAAAAAAAGTGCCATGTGAAGATTCATTGACGGCTTTCCCGTAAGTGAGCACTGACATGGCATAGTAGTCATGGGCGAGAAAACACCATTAATTACTTCCGGGCTTAATGTCTACTTTGCACTTGGGTCTGAGGCAGATGTCGATTGTTGCCGCAAACCATTAAATAACCAATGAACATGAAAGAAGAGAAAAAAGAAAAAGAAAGGAGAATTGAAATTGAGCAAAATCAAGCATTGCCGCCCCATTTGAGAAAAGGAATCAAAATCAAAAACATAACCAATTTGTCCACCGACAAAAAGGCCGTCATAGCCTGGGTGACATGGGGCCACCGCCCTGCCGCAGCGAGTCTTGGAATATGAAACCCTGTGCCACCGGGCTGTGCTGCTGCTGAGCAGACGGGACGGCGCCGCTGTGAACCGGACGCCACTGCCTCGTTGTGAAAAAGACGGGGTGCCGGGACGCAGGGTCGTTGGCGTAAAGTGCCGCATTGCCGCCGCCGCCGCCGCCGCCGTGGAGAGCCGCCGAGATGCCACCGCTACCGGCCGACGGGCGTGGAGATGCCGCTGCGGCTGCCATGTGACGATTCGTTGACATGTGCCCTAGGGTTGCAGGAAAGCCTGTACTGTTTTGCGGTTTGCGGTTTGGGTTTTTTTTTTTTTTTTGTCTTTTCTTTCTTTGATAAATGCGATTCTCCTTTTCGGCTCTCTCCAGTCTGAAGACTCGAGGTGAATTGTTTGAGTTTATGATTTGCTCAGAAAATAACCGGACAATGTATGTAAATACTGTTGGCTTGAGGAATAAAATTACTTGTCGTCATATTGAACCTGTAGCCCGATCCTCGCACGGTAATCACAATGGTTACGTCCCAGCTCGGTACCTGCCTGCAGCCCCGCCTCGGCATTTTCTCCGCACGTTGAACGCCAGCAAGCGCAGTAGTGGGTTTTAGGTACATCCTATTCAAGTCTAGACTAATGCTGAGAAATGTACCATATCGTCATATCTACCATTAGTTACTGGTCACAAATGGATATCCAAACACTCGTCAAACGATATGAACAAAAGTTGGTTCAGTCACACGACTATGTATTAACTTAAGCCAGCAAGCTGTGATTACAATGTATGTCTACTTCTAGGGTATCATGTTGTATAAGCGCTGCCATACTAGAACCGCGCTGCATCAGATAATTACAAAGTACACCCAATTTTGTTTTCCTAAAAGTCTGGTTCTCTTATCATTCCTTCTTCCTGGAAGACTTGGATTTGGACTTGGATTTGTCCTTTTCCTTTTCCTTCTCTTTATCCTTGGACTTGTCCTTGGACCTCTCCTTGGATCGATCTTTATCCTTTTGTTTGTCTTTTGACTTCTCCTTGGACCTGTCTTTATCCTTCTCCTTCTCCTTTTCCTTGGATCTCCCCTTCTTAATAGCTTCAACAAGAGCCTCTACTTCCTGCACCTTTTCGGCCTCCTCATTTTCCTTCTCCTTCTGCGATTCCTCCTTTTTCATCTTGGCCCTCAACGCCCCCTGTTCCCTCTCAGTCTTCTCGATCAAGGCATCGCTCGCCTCCCAAAGTTTCTTGGATGCTTCCTCGTCCTCAATATCCTTCCTTGCAAAATCGACGACCCTGCACTCCTTTACCAGCTGCCCTCCCGGGATTCGGGACAGCTCTCCTTCCATGAGCGCAAAGAGAATGGACTGTGCACCCATGTACGGGCTCTTGAGTAGCAGCCATGAGAAAAAGTAGCACACCAGGTAGACGAACAAACCCCACAGAGTTCCGCGAGTGATCCAGCGCGTCATGCCCGTGGTGCGACAGTAGCCCGGGTCGACAAAGACGACTCGCGAGTTCATGGGCAGCTGGTCCGGCCGCTTGTAGGCGTCCAGATGCTTTTGAAAAGCCTTGCCAAAGGTCAAGAGGGCAAGTTTGCTTCTCGCGTAGGCCGTCCCGGGCGACCATGCATCGGCGCCGACGGCTTTGCTCAGCGGCGGGGATGCAATGTAGGATGGGCAAGTAGCCACGATGACTCGCACGTCGCGGTCAAACGGCTGCGCCTTGATGGCGGGGCTGAGGATGCTGAGGAGGTGGAAGTTGGCGAGGTAGTTGACCATCCATACGCTCTCTATGCCCTCGGCGGTCTCTGTCCGCGGCTTCCCGGGCGGCGTGAGCGTGGCGGCGCAGAGCACGATGGCATCTAGACGTCTGGGAGGGGCGTTGTCGATCCACTTGGTTGCAAACTTTCGGATGCTGTACATGGACTCGAGGTCGACCTGCTCGGCATAGATCATGGTGTGACCTGCCCTCGAGCGCATATCTTCAATGAATTCGACCAAGAACGGATCCGAAGGCGGCTGCTTGGTGAGCAAAACCACCTGTCCGCCTCGCTTGGCAATCTCCAACGCCGCGGCCGCCCCAATGCCGGATGTACCTCCGGTAATCATGACAACCTTGCCGTGCAGTTTACGCTCAGAAAGGTTTGTGGCGCCGGTGCAGTACCATTTGGTTAGGGCCAGGGCGGTTAGAGTGCCGCCGGCTTTGATGATGCTCCATGGATGTGGTACCCATTCCGGGGCACCATGGTGGTAGACGTATGCGAGAAAAGGGATGGGCATGGTGGTGACAAACAACCGACCATTTAAGCAAGCTATCCGGCTAGACTAGTTCCAGAGTGCAAAGCTTGCGTCGTGCTGTTTTGTATGTAGCCGGCGTCACCGGTCATGTCATGACACCGAACAGAAAAAAAGATGTCAAAGACCAACGAGTCAGTGCATTCGATGGGTTATTGGCTTGGTACTTTTATATACGAGTCAATCGGTCCCTTTTTTTTCTTCTTTTCTTTTCTTGTAGAGATTGTGCACTTGTTGTTTTGTGAAACTTTTCCAAGCTCTCGGTTGAGGCATTGCATTCCTTTTTTTCGCTGAAAGAAAGGACACAGGGCAGTTTCCACTCTAGGCTAGTTCGGACAGTGTGTCCAGCCACATATGCGCACTGTTAAAGGCAAGGGCGGCCATTTAACAGTCCATTGCTATTACCTGTTGCTTAACCACTGCGAAACAGCACATGTCTGGTGCCAGAGGGTAGGTAGGCAACGTAGGTCCCTTGGGTTTATGCTTCAATTTTGCCAACTGGCTTATTGATGCCTTTTGGCTTCTTTGTTTTTTCTCTTCCTTTTCTTCTATTTTGTCAATTTCTTTCTTCTTGTTTCGACATTGGGTGGTTGGTGCCTACAATGCACAGACACGTTGAATTCATTCCAGATAAACTCCCTGGCACACTGTTTGCATTTTTTTTCGATACCGCCTAGAAAATGTCTACAGTATCGAATCACTTGGCCAGCAGCACACTCAAACTTATAACGGCAAACCAAAGCATCTGGAGTAAAACCATCACGACACTACGCGCTACGGTCGAAAAGCTTCACTGTCTTGGGTTAAGCGGTGCGCGCGACAGGGATTTCCATCAACCCCGGCCCCGTCCTTGGCATCAATTTCTAGCGGCCCCCGGGCCCTTTTGGGAAGGTGTCCGCTGGCGCAGAAGTTTGGCCGAGCGGACAGCGGTAATGACTCGGGGGCAGACTGCAGACTGCTCGGAGCTTTTTTATTTCCTTTAATGAATCTGGAGAAGATGGACAAAACGAGCAGAATGACGCACCGAGGACTCCAAAATGATGCCAGACGTATACTGTAGCCTCCACGATGAGTTGTTGTATTGTTGTAACTGAACAGCGGATAATAGAGAAGATAACTAATTGCACATACTGTAGGGAGGCTATTTTCACGTACTTGGGTAGGTGCTGAAGATATCTACCAGTATAATGAACAAAAGCAGGATAAATCATTGAGCCGTTACAACAACCACCCCCGGGCACGGGATACTTACTGTCTTGACTGTTGCCGAACCGGGACAGTAGGACCATTGACACATCGGATCCGATCAACCCAAGGCAAGCTCCACTGAGTTAGTGGCGCTGGATTTGAAATCGTCATAACTGGAGAAGCTCAAGTGGGGTATTGGAAGCAAAAAGAGGGGGAAAAGACCCGGAATAAACTTAAACCAACGCAGCCCGCAGCAACTTTTTGGTGATGAGGCAAGCTTTCGAATTACCAAATCTTTTCTAGCTTACTCATTAATCAACTTTTTGGGCTGCAGGGATAAATTTTAACCTGTACTACTTACTGGGTCTAGTCGGTCCTCCCAAGCGATGGATACAATGTGACGTAAACATACCTAATTCAGATAGCTTCCATGAGCTGTGTCTGTATGTATGTAACATAATTAGTACGTAGTATTATGGGGAACCTCTATGGATTGCTTGTATTTTAGAACTAGCAACTTTGTCCCCCGCCAAACATGAAAACCTATATAAATGTTATCACCTCGCCCAACCGTCCAGTATATCTCGAACGGATCTTATTCTCATCCAGACAGTAGACATATTTACTTGATACCCCGTTCCCAAACAGCACGCAGCGTTCTGATTTGATTACGCCCTCCTTGAAAGCAAAACCTTGGAACACTTCTCGACCCCCTCCACTTAACTATCACCAACTGCCTTTAGCACAATCCGACAAAATGGTTAAGAAAATCCTCGTCGTTCTCACCTCGGCCTCCGAGATGAAGAACAAGAGCGGCGACACCAAGCCTACCGGTTGGTTCCTGGTGAGTCCGACTCTACTTTACCACCCAAAACGACACCTTGGGAAAGAGAGAAGCCGTTTACTAACAAATCCCCATCTGCACCTACCATAGCCCGAGTTCGCCCACCCTTATGACGAGTTCGTCAAGGCCGGCTACGAGCTCACCGTGGTCTCGCCCAAGGGCGGAGAGTCCAACCTCGACCCGGCCAGCATCGAAATGTTCAAGTCTGACGCTTCGTCGACTTCCTTCCTGAACAACCAAAAGGACCTCTGGGAGAAGACCAAGAAGCTGTCCGACTACGTCGACAAGGCCTCCGAGTTCGACGCCGTCTTCTACCCGGGCGGTCACGGCCCCATGCTGGACCTGGCCGTTGACGCCGAGTCGCAGAAGCTGATTGCCAACTTTTACGAGGCTGGAAAGCCAGTGGCGGCCGTCTGCCACGCCCCGATTGTCCTGGCCGACGTGAAGCTGTCCACTGGCGAGTACTTGGTCAAGGGCAAGACCGTCACAGGCTTCACCAACAAGGAGGAGGAGATCATGCAGCTCGTCGACTACCTGCCTTTTCTGCTCGAGGACAAGATCAAGGCCAACGGCGCATCCTTTGTCAAGGCCGACGAGCCATGGGGAGAGAAGGTCGTGGTTGATGGCAAGCTCATTACTGGTCAGAACCCGGCTAGCGCAAAGGCACTAGGCGAGGCCCTGGTCAAGGTGTTGGGTTAAGTGTACTATTTTTGGGTGGATGAAGTAGTTACAAGCTTCTACATCATTTAATGCAAAAAGCTTAATTCGTGGATATACGGTTCTTTATAATGTCGTTTCTGATGTGTCAATTTGGCGATCTTAGGCCAGGATTGCTAGTGCACTTCCTTTGGAGGTGATATTATTGGTGACATTCGTAGTGAAGCGCTGCCCCGCAAGCGTTAGCTCAGAGCCAAGCGTGTTCCCCCTTTTATTTTAGTAGAAAGGGGCAACATCTGTGTTCGTAATCTGGTGGCGTGTCACCTTTCAAATAGGCTGTCCTTACTACTATAAGACTGGCTTACGAGTCGAAACTGGGTAGCGGTTTGCACTATCCAGGATTTCGGGTTGCTCGGGTGCGGGAGAAACGAAGTCGTTGTTGGTGTAGTCTCGCGACATCGTCATTCAAAATCAACTAGTAAACCGCTAGGTAGCATAGTTTTGGCACCGTCCTGATTGGATTCCGTTGCCATTTCGATCCAGAAATGAGAATGGCTTTCCTGTAGTCCCAGGAAGGCCCGTCCAGGAATAGATAAAAGGCATTCTTTGACCCATCCAGTTTTCAAAGCCTGTTACTGAAGGGCAAGGCTACTCATTCCATTTGCCAGAAAGAAACTGAACAATACCACCACTCAACCAGCAGGCAACCGACGAGACAATGCATTCCAATACAGTCCTGTTCATGATTGCCGCGGCGACGGGCGTCATGTCGGCCGAGCTCAACCTATTCCCGGGCCATGCCGTCGTCAGACGCGAGGTCGCGGCTCGCGAGACTACGACCGCCTCACTGCCGACTTCCAATGACCCTTGTCTGGCGAGCCTAGTATCTATCTCCAAGGGTCTGCCGACACCTGGTGCAGATCTGTTGTCTGCGCTTGCCTCCAACACCGAGGTATGCCTCCGATCCATTCCACCTTTGCGGGCTGCGCTGCTTGACGTTGCTAACCTCTCTTGACCTTGTCTACCAGACCAACCCATGCTCAATCACTGTTCCCGCCTCGGTGTCGGACAAGTTCAACTCATACACGAGCACTATTCGTAGTTGGTACTCGAGCAATAGCGCCGCAATCAACTCGGTGCTGTCGCAATGTCCCAAGCTCAGCTCCTTGGCCGGTCAACTGCCCGTCTGCACCGGCAAGGATAGCTCAAGCAAAGCTGCTTCCACTACTACCATGGCATCTTCCGGAGCTGCCACTACGCGTGCAAACGATGGTGGATCAGCTAGTGCCACGGCGGCGACGGCTGGTGCTGGTGACAGCTCTGGTAACCCCACAAGCTCGATTGCCACCTCTACCAAATCCGGATCAGGACCGCGGGAGACAAACTTTATGGCGGGCGCAGTTGCCGCCATCGGATTCCTTGGTGTTGTCGCTGCTTTGTGAGCCTGATAATAACATGATTTTGTCTACACCAGTCGGGGCAAGGCGAGAAGTTGTTGTAGGAGTGTTGGCACCGTCAAAAGTTATGTGGGTACTTGGATGTTGAGATTAGCATAGTAGCACAACATGATCGATCGAGTCAGGAGAAATCATATTGCTTCAAGCCCATGCAACTCTTTACCCCTTGTCACGTGTAAAATTCTGGCCGGCGTCAAATTTCTGCATGCCACTGTAATCAAGTACAATGTGACGTGGTGCGACAGTTTGAACTGTATAACAGTCAAGTCAGTGTCAACTTTGCCAATTGCGCTTTTTGGTGCAGATTTACTTTGATTTTTCAGGGCGTGGCCATCTTCATCTTCATCATGGCAAGCTCTGAGCTCTTGGCCCAAGAGCCATCTGGTGTCTGCCGATACAGTAAAAGTCGCCCTTCGTCCCCGACACTACCCAGGATTTGTCCATCATCATCGAATCCGACGCGCCAGACTGGTGTGCGATGGCTGTCTAGTTTTGACAACACATGAAGCTGGTGTGTAACCTCGCCAGGTAGCCCGGTCATCGGCCGCTGGTCGTTGGCACTGGAAATAGCCAACTCCGAACCCAACATGGATTTTGGCTGCGGGATGTTTGGTATATGGCCTGAATGACTTTGCTGAAGTTGATGATGATTCCCAGAAGAATGAGGGGAGTTCTCAGAGGCAGTTCCGGTGCGAGAGTGCGTTATCGACTTTGATTCGTAAGCGTTGCCACCAGCACCCCCTTTGACCAAATCGTGCTCAGACCAAGTCTTTCCATCATTCGGGTCAAATGGTGTTTCCAGACGCATAACCCTTACAAAGCCATCCTGGCAGGCTGATGCTATAATATCGTAGCCCCGGATGTTTCCAGGTGCCCATGCGACATCCCGAACTAGCCCGCGGTGGCCCTGGACTTCGGCAGCGAGGTAAAACTCTCTTAACGCCGAGGCTCCCGCAGGGCCCGAAGAGTTTCCAGCCGCTTCACGCGAGCGATATACGCGCACAGTATCCATCGCCGCGACCACAAGCCCGAGAGAGTCTGTGGGAACACCAGCACGCAGTGCAGTATAACATGGATCAGGGTTTGGATCGAAGCGGACGCGAAATGAAACCTCCTCGCCGCGTGTGGGCCTGGGACAAACATTGAAACGGGCTATGGGGTTCCAGTCGGTCAGATTTTCTGGCAGCTCATTTTCAAGGACTTCCAGTTGGCCATCGGCTGCCAAAAGGGCCAAGTGAGAGTGGCGCGTCTCGTCGTTGTGACGAATGGAGAATGAGCGGTAGGAGCCGCCGCCACCTCTGGATCGATGCTCATAAGCAGCCCTGGCGTTTTCCTTGTGGCGATGACTAAAACGTCTTCCCGGAGCGGCTGCAGCATCCTCGGCCCAGAGCTTGAAGCGGCCATCGATGCCAAGTGAGGCCAGTAGGTTGGGATATATAGTTGGCGGGAGCCACTGTAGCTCCAAGATTTCTCCACCGTGAGCGGTCCAGTTGTCACAATGCCTCCAGATGCCATCTTGGTGTCGGTTGAAGACACGAATCTTTCCGTCCACCGAGCCTGTTGCGCACCTGTCTCCGTAACTGTTGAAAGCTACAGCCTGGACAAGATCCTGGTGACCATGTTTCATGATCAGGTCGAATCTCGCCTGATCCTCCATTGCTGGAGGCGACGTTACAGGCAGAGGCATTGTATAGAATAAATATTAGCCTTGCACGACAGATGGTTACTACCCTGTGGTTTGTCTCATTCGTCAACCAACTGCCTGAATGGTGGGTTAATTTGGCTGCGCCTTAGGATGGACCTTGCGTACGTATTGTTGCTGCAGCTGGCTGACCAACCGATGTTCGCCCCAGGGTTAGGGTCGTTAGCGGTCGATCGGTGTCTTTACCGCCTTCCTGACATGGACTAGAGTCGGTCAGTCTTTAATGTACCTCCTCCACTTTATCTCTCCTGCTATCCATTTGCGGTGCACTCACTATATGGAACTTGGAACACCGACCGACAGCGGCTTGAATGTTTACCAGATCATACTTGCCTTCATAGACACCTCAAAAGTCTGGAGAATATTACAACCAGACTTAAGCTCCGGCGACCAGAACTTCCTGTGCTGTTATCTAATCGAAGCTCGCCCTACTTCATCTTCACGTCACTTGAATCATTCTGAGTCGCTCACGCATCGACCTTCTCGTCTTCACAATGTCAACCATCACAACAACAGCACTGCAATCCGGGCAGCCGCCCATAATACCACTGTCCTTCAACGCGAACCAGCCCGAGACCATCCGCCTCTACCCGCTATCGAATTACACATTTGGCGTCAAGGAGACACAGCCCGAGGAAGACCCTTCGGTTCTGGCACGCCTGAAGCGCCTTGAAGAGCACTACAACGCACACGGCATGCGCCGCACCTGCGAGGGCATCCTTGTCTGCCACGAGCACAACCACCCACACATTCTCATGCTCCAGATCGCAAACGCATTCTTCAAATTACCCGGCGACTATCTGCGGCCGGAGGACGACGAGGTCGAGGGCTTCAAGGCGCGCTTAGATGAGCGGCTGGCACCCGTCGGAAGGCTGGGTGAGGGCGAGGAGGCCGGAGACTGGCAGATCGGAGACTGCCTTGCGCAGTGGTGGCGGCCCAACTTTGAGACATTCATGTACCCGTTCGTCCCGGCGCATGTCACGCGTCCCAAGGAGTGCAAGAAGCTCTATTTCATCCAGCTACCAAACTCAAGTACGTGCGCGGACCCACTAAAGCGCCATTATATATATTTGATCATGCTAACAGCTTTGTTTCTCTCTCTACCATAGAGGTCCTGAGTGTCCCGAAGAACATGAAACTGCTTGCGGTTCCTCTATTTGAGCTTTACGACAACTCTGCTCGTTATGGCCCTCAGCTGTCTGCCATTCCTCACTTACTCAGCAAGTACAACTTCGAGTTCGTCGACGAGCAAGGGAACGTGGTGGCGCAGACACCAGGCAGCGGCCCTGGCGAGGGCGACCATGTTCCAAAAACTAAGGTCCTCGCTGGCGGCGATGACGTGGATATGAAGCAGGAGAACGGCGCACATTGAAGAATTCGTCCATAATAATCAAAGTCGCAAGAGATGCAGGGTATAAAAGGATGAGAGTCTTTCTATGCCACCTTTTCTTTTCGGGGGGTTTTTTCCCCCTTTCGGTAGAGCAAAATCGGCCGTTCAATATACATGGAACTGGAGAGGCGTTGGGAGTTATGGCAACAGGGGCACCTTGACTTGATTCGTCCCATGTGTAAAAAAAACAAAAAGGTCTGACACACAGAGACTGTGGTCACGAATCACAAGCATCGCGGATTGTGGGCGCAAAAGATCGAATATGCAAGTTCCTGACGGTCAATTGAAGCTGGGTTGACGAGTTACATCTTCTCGCCTTGGATTGTGGCAACAATCTTGCGTTGATGTTTGGAAGCTCTGCACGACATAAATGAATACCACATGTTAGAGATCCTCCGAAAAAGGATGCGAGGGTGTCAAGCGGTGCTTACCTGAATTCGAGATACCTATTTAAATTAAACAGAGTTAGTGCAATTCCTTGACTATACACTTTTACATGTATCACATAAACGCAACAGAGTGAGATGCTAGGCCGGACTCACCAGATTCCTTGCCAGGTTCCCGTTGCCAGCTTGCCATTCGAGATTGGTATCGTAACAGAGGCTCCAACCAGTGCTGATTTGATGTGAGCCTAATTCCAATAGACAACATCCATTGGGGGAGTACAGACAGAGCTCAAGTCAGTAATCGGTATCGCTTTTCACATCAGGGTCCCAAGTAGCGCCCGCAACTTGGGACCCCATGGACATGGCACGAAAAGCTGAAGACTAACCGGCATGTCATCGGGACCTTCAGCGCTGTGCAAATATAGAGATTCTCCCTTCGGGCCAGCCGCAGGCGCAATGCGGTCGAGAGCATTGCTCATATCCTCCCTCACGTCTTCATCCCAATTTTCGTTTAGGGAAAGGGCACAGCTTGTGTGCTGGACGAACAAGTTGAGCAACCCAACTTTGTAGTTCTTGATCTCGGGGATCTCCTTCACCACCGTGTCAGTGATCAGGTATGAGCCCCGAGACTTCGCGGGCAGAGTGAATTGCTTTTGGAACCAGCTCATTTTGGCGGATGGGTGGGATGTGTATGAAGACGGGCGATTGGCCGATGACGACACCGTCAAACGCGAGAGGTTTCCGGTGATGATTGCTAATGGCAGGGTGCAAAAGATGTAATTGAAAAGCGTGGGGAAGAAGGCGATGGTCAGAAAAAGGACTAGTCCAACCGTGGTAGTGGTTTGATTCAGTGAACGCATGGAAGGAAGCTATTCAAAATCAACAATTCCATGTGGATCAGAAGCAAGAAGTAGAAAAGCCCCGCCACAGAATACTCCATTCCATCACGTCACGGTCTGCATGCCGCATCCCGCGACTGGCCTAACTTGGGAGCTCCGATATTTCCGATCAAATGTGGGGTCGATGTAAGGTAAAAAATGTAGCTAAAGGTTGTCTCTAATCTTGAGTACCAACCAGTAGAAGAAACCGTTCTTTGTTGAGCATTGATGTACGATCCTGAGGCTTAAAATAGTGTGATTTGATACTGCAAACAGTAGTAAACAATTATTTTAGTGTAACAGTCCAGCACGCTAATTCACATCGAACGGACGCAGACCAGAGGCTTGCCACGTAAGTAAAGTACCTAGGTACCTATTTTGAAAAACAGCTGTACTATTTGGTGCTTAGGTACCTACCCTTACCTAATTGAGGGTTCCATGGTATATACTGGAACACGAAGCTTCCAGCTATTACTAATGCCCAGGGTTAGTGGGGAAGTAAGTAAGGCATCCCGACCCACACAGAGCCTGCATAGCAGCCTCGGCAGCCGTTAGCTTTGAGCCGCGAAAAGAGCTTGATTCAGTTCGTACCTTGATAGCGGTGGAGCCCGTAGCAGGTGTGTGATGCGTCCAAGCTTGTTGCACCACATTCCTCAGTCTTCACATAATCCGATCTCTGCGAACATCCCAGGAAACTTCCAAACGATTGAGGTCAGCCATCTGCGACTAAAAAAACAGATATCACTATCGGAATTTTTATTTTATTTTTTTTATTTTACTCTCTTTGTTTTGACCACAGGCGAATTGCCAGCTCCCACACAACGTTTATATACAGACCTCCCGGGATAACCGAACCGAATCACATTAGAAAGTGGACGTGGTGCCCGCTATCGCAACCTCAAAACGTCGAATAAGCACACGTAGAACCAAGAAAAAAAGTCTTTTCAAACTCTATCGCTCGCAATCAGCCGCATCCAATGTCAACGCCGTAGAAAGACCACTTTAGCTACCAGGCGTCATGTACTTCGAGGACGATGTCGCCCAGAGGGTGATCGCCCAAACCGGCTCCTTTACCGGCTACAGGCCTCTGTTGGACCTTGGCCATGGATATCTCAGCGCAACCGCCGACGCGAAACAACCTCTTTGCGGAAACGCCGAGGGTTGGGGCCCGCTTAGCCCATTCCGATATGACTTTACACCTTGCTTTATCGACGTGTGGGTGGCTTCAGTGGCCGTATTCGGCCTCGTCTTTGGGCCCGTCGCCTTGTGGTGGTTGTTGACTAAGAAGGAAGCGGCTCCTATGGGCAAAGGTCTCCAGTTCTGGACCAAACAGGTAAGCTCAACATCTATCTTTTCAAAATGCCACTCGCTTTCGCTGTCATTGCTAACCAATTTCTCGCTCATAGTCTATCCTGGTCCTCGTTATCGCCGATTTCTTTGCGCAACTCATCCTCCAGATCATCAGCTATGGCAGTATTGCTTATGGAGACTTTAGGGTCTGGACAACATTTCTTACGATTTTGTCTCTCCTCGTCATCTTCTCCATACAATGGGTTGAGCACGAACGCCAACGAAACGCCAATGGGGTAGTCCTGCTGTACTGGCTGTTCCTCCTGATCTCCCTGGCTGTCAAGCTTCGGTCTCTGATCTCTCAACAAATCTATGCATCCGATCTCAAATACTTCGTGGTCTACACTGTCGGTTTTGGTCTATCGGCGTTTGACTTCCTCGTTGAGTGGTTATGGCCAAGGAAGCGGAGCTTTTATTCGGCTATCATGGACGATGAGGAATCGCCATCAGAGTATGCGACTATTTTCTCGCAACTTACCTTTTCGTGGATGACCCCCATGATGAAGTATGGTTTCAAGAATTATATCACTCAGGAGGACCTGTGGCCTCTGGGAACCCGGGACACATCCAAAGCTACGGGGGGTGCATTCGAGAAGGCTTGGCAGGGACAGTTAAACCGCAAAAAGGGACCTTCTTTGTGGCTGGCTATTTTCAAGGCATACGGCGGCCCTTATGCTGTGGCAGCTCTTTTCAAGTTGGGCAACGACATCTCGGCCTTCGTTCAGCCTCAGTTGCTGAGGTACCTTATTTCATTCATTGAGTCGTATGAGTTTAAGGAGAGAGAGAGCGAGCCAGTCATCAAAGGTGCTGCTATTGCGTTGGCGATGTTTGGTGTCGCTATATTCCAAACAGCTATGATCGTAAGCTATACTTCCTTGCGTGCCATTTTAGTACTCCAATCTCTTGACCACCTAGGTTTCTAACAATGCCTCAGCATCAATACTTTCAATCAGCATTCGTCACTGGTATGCGGATCAAGGGCGGCCTGACATCTGCCATCTACCGCAAATCCCTGAAGCTTTCGAACGAAGGTAAGGAAGGAATTTCATAACAGTCTCGCTCGAGCGCTTGGAGGCAGATGTCAAATTTGATTTCTGCACTCGTCATTACTCGCCTGCCTCTTCACCAGCTTGGATCTGAATTAATAAATATACTAACCGCCGCCCTATGACAGGCCGCTCTTCTAAAACTACTGGAGATATCGTCAACTACATGGCTGTTGATGCTCAAAGGTTGCAAGATCTGACGCAATTTGGTCAGCAGCTGTGGTCAGCTCCGTTCCAGATTTTGATCTGCATGCTGTCGCTCTACCAATTGGTTGGGTGGTCAATGCTGGCGGGTGTTGGAGTTATGATCTTCATGATTCCTATCAATGGTTTCATCGCGCGGTACATGAAGGGCCTTCAGAAGATTCAAATGAAGAACAAGGACGCCAGGAGTCGCCTGATTGCTGAGATCATCAACAACATGAAGAGTATCAAGCTATACGCTTGGGGGTCGGCCTTCATGAACAAGCTTAACTACGTCAGGAACGATCTCGAATTGAAGAATCTCAGAAGGATTGGAGCGGGTCAGGCTCTGGCTAACTTCACATGGAACACTTCGCCGTTCCTCGTGTCGTGCCTAACTTTCACCGTCTTTGTGCTGACACAGGATCGGCCCTTGACATCCGACATTGTCTTCCCTGCTCTCGGTAAGGCGTGAATCCATCTACCCATGAGTATGCATATTTTTATGGCGACCAAATCTAACCTTGTGAAAACTTAGCCCTATTCAATCTGCTCACCTTCCCGCTTGCCATGCTGCCTATGGTCATCACCTCGGTTGTGGAGGCTACAGTTGCAGTCACCCGACTCAATGCGTACCTCACCGCCGAGGAGACTCAGCCTGACGCAACAGTCATCTACCCAACCGTTGAGGAAATTGGTGAGGATACTGTAGTGGTTCGCGATGGAACCTTTTCTTGGAATCGCCATGAGAACAAGCATGTGCTCCGGGACGTGAATTTCACGGCCAGCAAAGGAGACCTGGCATGTATTGTTGGCAAGGTCGGCGCCGGCAAGTCTTCTTTCCTGCAAGCTATCATGGGAGATCTCTGGAAGGTAAAGGGCCATGTGGAACTCCATGGCTCTGTTGCATACGTTGCTCAACAATCTTGGATCATGAACGCCACTGTTAGGGAGAACATTATCTTTGGTTATCGGTACGACTCGAATTTCTACGAGCAGACTGTAAAGGCATGCGCGCTTTTGGACGACTTCTCCGTACTGCCTGACGGCGACGAGACAGTTGTTGGCGAGCGTGGCATCTCTCTGAGTGGAGGTCAAAAGGCCAGGGTTGCTCTAGCACGGGCTGTGTATGCCAGGGCAGACGTTTACTTGCTCGATGATTGTTTGTCAGCAGTTGATTCTCACGTCGGACGGCACATTATTGACAACGTCCTCGGCCCTAACGGACTTCTAAAAACCAAAACCCGCATCCTGGCCACGAACTCGATACCTGTTCTCCTCGAATCCGACTACATATGCATGCTGCGCGATGGCGAGGTCGTCGAAAAGGGCACGTACAATCAGCTCATTGCTATGAAGGGGTTGGTTGCTGAGCTTGTCAAGACTATCAGCAAAAATGAGCCCGCTGCCTCATCTTCGCCTACTTCTTCGAGCGGTTCCGATAGTGAGACTTCTACCATGATTGATGGCACAGCTACGAGCCAGACCAAGGAAGACCTTGAACGGGCTCAGGAATCCAGCATGACCCTCGAGGCCATCAAGCCGGCGGGCTCGTCGACAAACAAGGCTAGACAAAACAGCATGGGTACTTTGAGAAGGCCAAGTACGGCAAGCTTCAGGGGAGCGCGTGGCAAGTTGACGGACGAGGAGGCAGAAGGAAGTCGGACTAAGCAGGCCAAGGAACACTCAGAGCAAGGCAAAGTGAAATGGAGCGGTAGGCCACCCACACCATGTCCCCCGCAAATCGATATCATGGGGATTTGATCTGATTGCTAACTGACATGTGAAGTCTACACTGAGTACGCCAAAACCGCGAACTTGGTCGCTGTCTGTGTCTACCTTGTGTCCCTTATTGCTGCACAGACAGTAAGCGTCGGTAAGTGAAACTCGTTATAAGGCCAAGCTGCCGGCCTCTGCAAATTGATGTGTTCTTGTCTGGGTAGATACTAACTGCCGGGCGCCATCAGGTGGGAGTGTCTGGCTCAAACATTGGGGTGATGAAAACGCCAAATTGGGCCGCAACGATGCCGTTGGCAAATACATCGGAATCTACTTCCTCTTCGGCTTTGGATCTTCGCTACTCACTCTTATCCAGACGCTCATACAGTGGATCTTCTGCTCTATCGAGGTACGTCTTCTTTAGTATCTGCACATGACTACCTCTATTAGAACGCAGTTGCGAGCTCGAGCTGACTATTAATGTAATTTCAACACAGGCATCGAGGAAACTGCATGAACGCATGGCAATAGCCATCTTCAGATCCCCCATGTCTTTCTTCGATGTTACTCCCGCTGGCAGAATCCTCAACAGGTTTTCTAGGTAAGTTTTGTTGTTGCCTTCAGACCTCCATATTAGTTCAACAGTGCAGGCTCTCCAATGATATCCATTTCAAGAGACTTTAGACTGACTCTGGACACTTTCTTTTGTCAAACGCAGTGATATCTACCGCGTTGATGAGGTCCTTGCCCGCACTTTTAACATGTTGTTTGTCAACTTGGCCAAGTCCGGTTTCACACTCGTGGTCATTTCGATGGCCACGCCGCCTTTCATCGCGCTCATCATCCCTCTCGGCTTCATGTATTACTGGATTCAGCGCTACTACCTGCGGACTTCGCGCGAGCTCAAAAGACTAGACAGTGTCAGCCGTAGTCCCATCTATGCTCATTTCCAGGAGACCCTGGGCGGTGTCTCGACAATCCGGGCTTTCCGTCAGCAGTCTAGGTTTGAGCTGGAGAGTGAGTGGCGTGTGGATGCCAACCTGCGAGCTTACTTCCCCTCGATCAGCGCCAACAGGTGGTTGGCCATCCGTCTCGAATTTATTGGAGGCCTGGTCATCTTGGCAGCCGCCAGCTTCGCTGTCACGTATGTGTCATTTGGTTATCAGCTGAGCTCTGGCTGGGTAGGCTTGGCTATGTCCTATGCCCTCCAGATTACGACTTCGCTCAACTGGATCGTGCGCCAGTCGGTCGAGGTTGAGACCAACATTGTCTCGGTCGAGCGTGTTCTTGAGTACGCTAGTCTGCCTAGCGAAGCTCCCGAGATTGTTCACCGTAACCGACCTCCAGTCAGCTGGCCGGCCGATGGTGCTGTTGACTTTGTCAACTACAGCACTCGTTACCGACCTGGACTAGATCTGGTGCTCAAGAACATTAGTCTTGACATCAAGGCACATGAGAAAATCGGAGTTGTGGGTCGGACGGGAGCAGGAAAGTCATCGCTTACGCTGGCTCTCTTCCGCATCATCGAAGCGGATAGCGGGCACATCAGCATCGACAATGTGAACACGTCAACCATTGGACTGCTCGATCTCCGCCGGCGTCTTGCCATTATTCCTCAAGACGCCGCTCTATTCGAAGGTACCATCAGGGACAACCTCGACCCGGGACACGTGCATGATGACACGGAGTTGTGGAGCGTGCTTGGTAAGTACATGCTCCTGCATAGGGGTCCCCGATTGGACAATGTTTCTACTGGACCTGCCCATTTAGATGTGAAAGCGATCTCCATGTCCGTATGCCGTCATTCACTAATACACATTTCTATATTAGAGCACGCCCGCCTCAAGGAGCACGTGTCCAGCATGGAGGGAGGTCTAGAGGCCAAGGTCAACGAAGGAGGTAAGTCATATAAGCCGCAAGTTCCAGACGAGTTTCTATCCTTTCCCGCCTTTTTGCTTTGCGTCGGTTCTGTGCTGCCGTGGTGGTGATGAGCCGCCCCGCAGCATCCAACCAGCAATCGGTATGCTGCTTTGCATCAACCGTGAGAAACTAAAGCCTTTTAAAATCACACCCCGCCACCCTCCACGATTCCCCAACTGAACCCTTCTCGGCAAACCCCTTTCTCGTTCGTGTGGTACACGACTCATCGTGTCTTGGACCGACACGAGAATTAGCGACAGAATCCTTGAGCGAAAACCCCGCCATTATATCATCTCTCAGATTTAAACAGCGGTTTAAGCCGCGGAGATATACACCCATCTGCCCTTGCATATTCTTCTCACCCCTTCTACACACTCGCACAACGTACAGGGGAATGCTGTCCATATACAAGCCCCTCACTCCCGCATTTTTCTGCGCTTTGCATTACACTGAAGCTCGCGCAAGTTAGCATCGGCCG
Source organism: Pyricularia grisea (assembly GCF_004355905.1). Taxonomy (NCBI): domain Eukaryota; kingdom Fungi; phylum Ascomycota; class Sordariomycetes; order Magnaporthales; family Pyriculariaceae; genus Pyricularia; species Pyricularia grisea. The sequence goes on from NW_022156717.1 coordinate 4,224,188, forward strand.
GCAACTGGAAATGAGAATTGATTGGTTATCACGGCGTAGCCTCCTACGGTATTCGATGTGGCAAAATACTAATTATATCTTGTAACTCGAAACACAGGCTCCAATCTGTCACAAGGGCAAAGGCAGCTCGTCTCGTTGGCACGTGCGATGTTGACGCCCTCCAACATCTTGGTACTGGATGAGGCAACGGCAGCTGTCGACGTACAGACGGATGCGCTACTGCAGACTACACTGCGCTCATCACAGTTTGCACACAAGACCATCATCACCGTGGCGCACCGCATCAACACAATCCTGGACAGCGACAAGGTGGTGGTGCTGGACAAAGGTGAAGTGGCGGAGTATGGGCCGCCACAGGAGCTCCTTGCCAAGAAGGGACAGTTTTACTCGCTGGTCAAGCAGGCTGGTCTGACTGACTGATGGGCTTCAAGGCAGCAGTAGCGACTGGATTTTGAAAATGGGGGGGCGTTGATGGATGTTTTTTTTTTTTTATGTATATGGCGCAAGCATTGCGATACCACTTTCCTAGCTACCTACCTATTTACCTGCGCTTATCAGGCAGTCTATGTCACTTGACTGATTTTGATCAAGCCCGTGGGCTGAGTAGGTAGGCTAGGTAGGACGGACTAAGTCTATGTGACTTGGCGGTATTTTTGATGTTCATCATACTGCCAGCCATGTATTCTTAGATAGAATGGGCATATAAAAGAGGGTGTTATAACTACCTAGTTTTAGACTACTATTAAGGCCCATGGGGCAGCGCAAGCCGTGTCCGAAGGCCAAGGTGAAAGTGACGAGGGTCATGTCAGGTATTGGGTGAATCTTCTGGTGCCGAGAGATAGTGCAGGCCAATGAGATATAGCCCACAAGGGACATGGAACCAGTCAATTCCAAATTGCGGGAAAGCAATAATGACGGGGTTTGCGAGTATCCAATCCCACTCGACTGACCATACTCTGTCCTCCTACTGGACTGGAAGGCCGAGCACACACACACACACACACACACACACACCTGCGCCTTAATTTGTTGCCCGGGCTTTGGTGGTTCAGGTGTATCCCAAGGCAGATAAGCCCGCCCTCCACCCCTTTTTGGTTTAGCCAAATTGTTTATTCTGCCATCACGGGGTTTGAAGATCAACCCATTCAAAAACTCCGAATCCATTCTCTGGGCAACAACTTCGAGCCACCATGCCGCAGCCACAATAACGACTAACCCCTCATTTTTTCTTTCTTTCTTGGGATTCTTTGCTTTCTTTCTTTTGAACAGAAATGTTGGGATAGATACTGTATATGTAAGTTGTTATACGTATGACGAATTGTCAGCAATCAAGGCAATGACTGCAGCAGACACGTGTAAATACCTAGTTGTCATCCTTTAGTCTAAGTATTGCCTATTGTTTTGATTTTCTCTTGACCCCTCCCTTTCTTTGGCTCGTGTTCGAAAATCCGACTAGACCTATCAGAAGGAACCCTTGTACTGAGTAAAGGCGGGCCTTGGTTGATGCACTAGTGAAAATAAAAGATTTTATTTAATATATTTATCTTCTTTTTTGTTTTCCCTTCGCTGCTCTGTAGAGTGGGATCCTACACCGAAAAAGGTGAACCGTCCGTGATCTGTCAGTGACAGACATACTCGGGACTGTCATTTCGTATTCCGACGTAGCATACGGGAGGGGGATGTCAAGGGTCGTCAGTCAGCCCATTGGGACGAGGGGGTAATTTGAGGCACATGTTGATAAACACGCATATAGGATATCTCTTCGGAGGGCAAGCTCTCCGACTTATTCATCTTTCCTGCGGTTCTAGCAGGTTAACACAGTGGATAGTCTTACAGCACCATCCCAGCAGGCCTCCTGGTACCTTTTTTTTTTCTCTCCCTCTCTTTTTTTTTTCGCAAGATGGCAAAGATCAACACCGTTCTTTGCTCGCTTGCAGGAAAAAAAGGGTCGTCTGTGCAGGAATCGGCCCTTACATGTCATTATTCTCCACAAACAAGGCCAGGATATGCATGGATTGCGGCCCTGCAGCATGTGGACAAATGCGTCGGGTGAAATAAAAAAGGCGGCTGAGATAGATCCCTTTGACGATAAGGCAGAATCCCGGGGGCCCTGATCTAACCGAGGATATAAAGACAAGAGACTATAGAGTGAAAGAGAAGTGATGATGGAAAGGAGCGAAACAGAAACAGTGAATCCCACCGGGCCCAGAGCCGAAGTCGACCCCACCACTACCAAGATGGGTTATGGTGATGATGGTGGTGGTGGTATGGTGTGGTGTGGTGTGGTGTATGTGTGCATGCGCGTGCGTACTTAGCCTTGCTAGCTTTCCGGGGTGTGGATATGGCCCCAATGTCGTGTTTGGCTTTTCCACAACCGGTCTATAAGCCGGTACACCGAGCCCACTCGATACGCAAACGAAAACTCCAGCTTCTCTTTTTTTTTTTTTTTTTTTTTGGTTACCAAAAAGGACAAAAAAGACTGGTACCCAGCGGCATTTGCTTTGAAACCTTGTCTATGGAGCTGAAGGATCAAGCTCCATATTCATTCCTTGTTTGGCTTGGGGGCTGCAGAGGTGCAGCGTCGAGATGTCATGTGAACACACTATGACCAAGGTTTGATTTCTTATACAAAAACCACCCCCACAACTTTTTTGTAAGATTTGATTGTTTTTTTTTTTTGATATTCGCCACTCAAATATTTTGTCGACTATTTTCCCCACACGCTTTGTACGAAGTACGAAACTAGTGGCACGTACTGTAGTTCTAGAACTATAACTGGCTGTGGATTGTGGATAGAATGACCTCGCCTGCCTGCAGATTACTTTTCAGACGGTAGATCAAGAAAGACAAGACGACAACGTGCCTGTCTGTTGGCGGGCACTAAGTTCCTGCAAGAGGCTCTTACCAGGATTTCAATGACACAAAGGCATGGGAACCCCTCACAATAAGGAAAGAGCCTTGGACAGCGCTCGGATAAAATCTGCCACAAGGTGGCATGCACAGCGGGCGTAATGTGGGGGAAGATACAAGGGGGAAGAGGCTCCAAAGCTAAAGAAAGGCCCTGTCTCTCTCACTCCTCCCTCTCCCTCTCGGGGTCTTTGCCCAGTATAGTATGGTTTTGTACTACTACTTATTTATGGGTAACCTGCCCTGCCTGCCAAAATAACATGGCAAGCAAGCATGGGAGAGGCAACTTTGCCCTTGCTTCGATCAGCCGCAGCAAGCGGGTTTTACCATGCCAAGATAACTGTCACAGTCAAAAAGGGAAGAGAGAGAAAAAAAAGAAGGGGAAATACCTTCCGTGTCAGAACAAAAATGAAGCGGTGATCGCGGTTCGGTTCTCGCCAAGCCCGTTGCTCCCCGTTTCCTTGCCTGTGAGACTATTGCTTCTTCACTGGGGCTTTTCATTGCTTTTTTTCTTTTTTCCTTTCTTTGTTCCCCTGTGCTTGTTACTGTCCTTCCCTTGCCTTGGAATGGCGCATGATTAAGTTTTTTTTTCTTTCTTTCTCCAGTGAGAGCGCAGCAGGCGCGCAAAAACGGTGTGGGAAAAAAAAGGAGAAGAAAGGGATTCAATAGCTTGTCGGAAGTCGTGGGGAGGGGGGATATGATAGGTGTGACAGTAAATCATTGTGGTGAATCATCACACAAAGCGGCTGAACTTTGGTGATGCTCGGATCACTTCAGGTAGGTTGTGATGGGGGAAAAGATAAAATTAGATTACAGGCAAACAAAAACATGTGTTACAATTGTAATAAAAAACGTACAGAGTACATCGTTACTTTTTGTTGTCTATTTGACTGTTGCAAAACTATCCTTGCAAAGCCTTGTGTCATTACTGCACCTTTCAAACGTTGCCCCTCCCACTGCCAAGACAACGTTGACGAAGAGAAAAAAAAAAAAAAAAAAAACTGTCCGATGATGGCTCCCTGGTTTTTTTTTGGGCTTGAACGACAGCACCACATGGGCAACCTGCCAAAAACAAACTCTCCCGATTTGTCGAGAATCCGGTAGCTCCGGCGTTTATCATAGTCAAAAATGTAAGCGAGCGCTACGCGAGACCAAGCAGCTGTCAAGAAGAAAAGATTCCTGGCCTATAAAAAGTGCTTTTAAGAGAGGAGGGGCCGCCTGAAATTCGTCCTATATCAAAGAGCATATATACAGTGTCGCGTATGCCAGGTGCTTAAAAATACGTAGATCCTAGATCCTAGATCCTGGACCAAACGGGTGCCAGGGAATAATACAGTACTTTGATGTTCGGCGCAAAAAAAAAAAAAGTCTCCTTCGGAATTTCGAAGCATCACAATGTATTCGACATAAATTAATAAAACAGTAAAATGGAAACGTTGATGCGCCAATGTAACGCAGTCATGATACCTAGGTAGCAGGTCCAGGAAAACACATCGTGGTAAGTAATGGATGTGGTACTGTGGTTTCATTCAACATGCTCTAAACTATGGTAAAGTACCACGCCAAGTTACCGTTCGGTTGGAAGGTTTGACCTTTCTCCGCTGATATCGCCCAGTACCGAGAAGGGCTGTGACGACCCCAAAGATACTATACTGCGGTACTGTTTGGAAAGCACCAAATTTGTTATGTTTCTCAGGCTGCCAAGGAATAAACGAGCTATAAGAGCAACTTTATAAGTGAAGCCTGGGAAATTACTATGGATATTATCACTAACAAACATTAACAACAAAAGCTCGGATTCGTCCACATTATTTCGTCCAAAGATGTAGCGAGCAGCGGCATTAACACCCATCCTAAGTCTGGTTGAGATTAGATCTCGGGGTCAGCTTTTGCGACAATCAGGTGTCCATTTTCCCGCCAGGCCGGCCGGCCGCCTTCTCGTCGGGGCCAAAATGGATTAAGCATTCAACAGTATCCTGCTTCCCCCTGTCCAGCAGTACGTTTGCAGCACGCGCTACCACACATCTTTTGCCTTGGCTTGCCCCGAAAATAAACAAAACCGTAGAGTCAGGTCAGCCTTTCTTTGATTGATACTCCGTACATGAGGGTACTGTAGAGGCGGTCAGAGAGTATCGGGATAATAACCCAAGCCAAGGCCCCCTACGTAATTTCAGGACAAGCTTGGCCATGACCGTTTTCTCGTGCGCAATCGCATGGGTCCCCCCCCCCCCCCCCCCCCCCCCCGCCCCGGTGGTTGACCCAGATGTGCACCATTCGAATAAGGTATGTAGGTAGTGCCTAGTAAATGGGATTCAAAAGTGGTAAGACGCTCCACAACTGCCCCTGAGAAGGTTGAAGAGCACGTTTTGCACCGTCTCGACTCTTTGCTTGGTCAAATCAAATCAACACCTACCCGTAAGCAAAGAACTTTGTGCGCACATACTGTTCTGTGGTATGTACTTACCTAGGTACCTACTTTACCTATCTATGCAATATGTGCTCATTGTGCTTAGCATGAAACAAGCCCTAAGCCCTGTATAATAAACGACAGGAGTCGTGGATTGTGCTTTTTGCCGGATAAACTGTGCCAGCCAGGCCGGTAGAGAATTGCTTCTGCAGTAATCATTTCCTGCAAGAGTCAACCTTGAAAAAAAAAGAAAGCAAAAAAAAAAACACCAAGCCACTTAGAGTAGGTCATGCCCCATACTGTATGAGCATCGAGATTGGAATTGACGTTCCCGCACGATGGGCTCTATGGCCCCATAGCAGCAGCTTTGTCACAACCGAGCTCAATGGCGTCAAAATGTCAAAGTGGCTGGGAACCGAGTTTTCTTTCCAACCTCGTCCAGGGGCCCTGTAATTCCGTCACGTGATACCCCCAGCGCATACCAACCCCTGCCGGCCCAAGTGTTTGTACCTACAAAGTATCAGCACAATAGTTCGTGTAACAATGCTTGTCCAAAGAGGCGAGAATAACCGCAACAAAACGGGTCCACTGCTATGATCCAAGCAGGACGGACATACGTAATTCATACAAAACCTACAGGAAAGTATTGTATCCGTAATCCCATTTTGCCCCTTGCCTGGTTCTCGGTAAAGTCGCAAAAAACTCAACCAGACTCGATCCAAGTTTGGGTCGGTATTTTTCGGAGTGTGGAAAGAAACCGTATGGGCGACTGAACTGAATCAGAACGGACGGAAACATTTCTGCCGATAAAAATTTAGTCATTCAGATCATCGCATCCTAATTAGTTCGTTCTAGGAGCTTATCAGAACAGTTTCGGGCGGGAAATTCTTTTTTCAAAAGATTTCAGTCGAGATTGATTACTGTTGTTACTTCAAAGCAAAGGAAAAAAAAAAAAAAAAAACATGGTGCTGTCCCGGGACGCAAAGAACGCTAGCGACAATAAATGTTACGTTCGTACGTCGATCATGAATCTGACAGGAATATGCTTGCCGTTTGAAATCAGTTGAACCCCTTGATGGACCCCAAAAAATTGCCCAGCTTGTCATGGGTTGGGTGAGCTTTCTTTCCATTTTAACAGAGCTAATCACAACAATGTCCACACATCCCATCATTCCCAGCCAAAGGGTAATTAAGATTTGGAAGTGCCCAGGGCAAATTAGGCGCATGGGATTAAGAAAAAAAAAATCTAACATACCATGGCCATGCCATTCTTAAAACTCAGGGCGGAGCCAATTTGACGCTGACTCTGGTTTGATAATTCGGAAATGCAGGTTCATTCATGCAACGAAAACTGTTCCTGGGCCCGATCGAAAAGCAGAAACGCAGGTTGTCCAAGGTTGGTACCTAGAGGTACAAAGAAACATTTGGATTTTACTTCGTAAGCTTTTTGGAGAATGAGGAGAAGTGAAGCCCAACTAGGTATAGGTAGCCCAAGCCCATGCACCTAAGGTATTTACGGATACCTAGGCAGAATACAGCCGGACGAATCGCAAACGATGATATATATTTTTTGGACGAGTTAGTTTACCTTACCTACCTGCCTTGCATGCCTACCTACCTTACCTACCTACTTACGAAGTAGGTACGTACATATTCCTTGGCTTGGTTGTAACGGAGCAAGGTGCGCCTAACTGTTCCTTGCCCAAGGTCGGCAGCTGCGCCGAGTACCCACCCACTCAGGTCTGGCGCGCTATCTTTGGAAAGTACAAAATATCCGCATCTGGGCGAGGCAGGGATTTCTCTAATAGTACTTACTGTACAGTACATACATATCCATAGCCGCTCCTTTACTGTTCTCGGTTGGACTTGACTGATTGATTGACTGGTGCCTTTCATGCTCCATGCACACCCCCATGCAATATCGGAACGTAGCTGCCTTCAATCCTTGCATGCCAAATCAAACAACCTTACGTTTGGATGAAATGAGAAGCGGGGTGGAGACGACATGTGTGTGGTCGTCTAGGGCACGGACCTCTATGGTGACGATTCCCTCGGGATCCCATCAAACAACAAAACTCGGTTGATGGTGTTACTTCCATAACGGCAGTGGAGGAAAGTAACTTCAGTATCAACGAGTTATTGAGATGGGTTGCACGGTAGTGGGACTTTACAAACTCCCAACCGACACCTAAAAGTCTGTCAGAATATTCATCAAACATTATTCAAAATTATTGTCTGGTCAACATTGCCTGGGTACGTTACCTACGGATACATACGGTATATACACCGTACCTGCCTATCTTTCTTACCTAGGTAGGTACATAACAGTAATTATGTCGATACCCTAAGTCAGGTAGATACACAGGGTAGGTAGGTAGGTAATTATGTACAACAGTACTTTGTGGTAAAGTACCGATTGGTACATTACAGCCCTTCTACAGCAATTGATTGATTGCAAGGGGCAACAATAACTAACCCAGGCGGAAGAGATCCCGCTACTACTGTGGTCCTTGCAGACCCTGTTCGAGAGGGGAAGTCAACCGAAAGAAAATCCATGCTTGCCCAACTCCATCTGGCACACCGTTAGGGTTGCAACAAGATTGGTGCCGGGGATGGGTAAAGAGATCGAAAGCGAGAGAGAAAGAGAGAGAAATGATTTTCAGTGTCTTCACTCAGCCTTCTTCGGTCTATCTGCATCGAGCTGGGCCAACCGACCCAGGTCGTTTTATTATCTTGGCCTCCATGCAGCGCGACTGGCCACTGAGAACTTATCTCAAGTAGATGGGTTCAATTGCTTACTGTCTGGCCGCGCCACTCAAAGGGAGAAACAACAGCAATAAAAAGCAAAAACATCGCTAAAAGGGGGGGACGAAGGAATGGAGAAACGGGAGGAAAAGAAATGCAAAATGGAAAAATGTGATAGACCGAGAAAAGAGCAACGATCGATCGACTAAATCTCCATGCTGTACATATAGTACCTACAGCGAAAAAAAAAAAAAAAAAAAAAAAAAAAAGACTCCCCATCTTCAGCCAGTAGAATGCGAGGCAAAGGTAGGAGTGGAGGGCTGAACATACGAAGTAAGTACTGGACGATGTTTTCAACATGGGTTTACGCCACGGGTATTATTGTGGTCAACAAACACTAACACGCGGGGGAGGATGCCAATGTTATGGTAAGGTACTTTCCAATGGTAGGTGGGCTCGGGGCAAGAGGACAACTACAGGAACCTGCTAACCACTAATTTTTCCTTCCCTTTCTCTTGTTCTCTCTCTTCCCCCTTTTCCTACAGAGATCGTTTGCCCAATAACATGAATCCCCTCCCTCCCGGAACAGACCCGGTAAATCTGCAATGCTATCATCAGCTTGTATTACGATTGGTTCTAAAAACCTAGCAACTTGCATCCACCAAGCCTGCAGTACGACAGTCCACCCCGGTACCGTAGAGGCCGCAATGACGGTGTCATGCTCTCTGGCTGGAGCAAGCTTGATGTTTGGTATTTTCTTTTTCTTTTCCGTTTTCTCTTTTTTCTTGGATTTTTCTTTTTGTTTTTCTTTTAACATTTTCCCCATCAATATACTTTTTGCCTCGCCCACATTCGTGCAAAGTCACGGCGAAACAAGGGTGTCTGCCTGGATCGCCCTCAGTGTTCAGGTGGTCCCAGCCGGCTTTCTATTATTGATTAACATCATGTGCAGAGCATTCAGAATACTACCAACATAGGCTAGACAGAATAGGACAGGATAGGACAGGACGAATTTTCGCTTTCAACATACCTACATATCGGTACCACCCGAGCATGTCCGACACTACATCCACGATAATCAAGTGCTCATGCCACATCCCACAAACCTTGCCTTATTTGATTCCACCTGCAGGACTTGTTCCGGGCTGTTCTTGTTCCCAGCCATTCACGTCGGCCTACGGCATCCGTCACCCAAACACGGGCGCAAACATTTTTATTTTATTTTATTTTTCTATTTTATTTTTTCTGATCACAAACATTTTGCTTAACCCGCTAGCCCTGAAGGAGCAAGACGGTGGTGGTTCGCTTGTTTTGCCCGATGCCTGCACCATTTTCCGTCATACCCACCTCGACCAAGATACTGCTGCTAGAGGTTCGAGCTCTGTCTGGTACCAATCTAGAGGCAGGCCCCAGTTTCTGCCCAGACCACCAGGCGGACGGGTCTGGTCTGCCGACAAAAGGGTAACTTACCTACCTTGCTTGCTCCCGTCTTGTCTACGATTTCCAGCTGGTCTGCCACAGCTTTTTTCGTGGGGGGACCTTATAGCATCGTGACCCCTGGCCTTAGCAGACACGAAGCTGTCCCACTATTTTTACTACACAAGCTACAACACACACACCACACACACACACCTCTCTCCGGAGCGCGCCCTTGTACTTTCTACCCTCTCTGCCTCTGAAGCTACCTTGTCTTTATCAAACCAGAACACCCGGCTGAAGCAGCATCCCAAGACTTGCTTGTTTGCTGCACATCACTTTGCCTCGCTCAGCGGTCCCATGTAAATGTACGTGGTTATCGCTTGGTGAAAAGACTTGGTGGTTCCTGGTGACCGACATAACGATTTCCGTGGTCTTGTCCCTTTTTTTTTTCCTCATCCTCTCTATCTTTTTACTCTTTTTTGACTATCATTTTATATCTTTTTTCACACGCCTAACATCATAAACCACGTCCATCCAGAAAAACCAAACAAAAGTAGACTTGCCTGCCAGAACTGAGAGGTTGGTCCTCACCACAAACAACGAGTTGTGTCCCGTCTAGCCTGAGTCGCCAGGTTACTCGCGAGTCCAGTCCTGCTACTCGCACTTTTTCCAAGCATCTACCCGTCTATCCGTCACTGTTCGTTCCGGGACTTGTACTGCAAACTGCTCGACAAACAACGGGCGGCGGGTCCCCCCTGCATGCATGCCTCTGCTCATGCGCAAATCTACATTGGCCACTCTGCGACACCGGTCTGTTGCTTGCGTTCGGGTGCCATCTGAGATATTACAGGTTCCTTCCTTCATAGCTCCCCCACCTTCAATCAACCAGGCTTAGGTGCGCCGCATCCGATTTTGCTGCTCTTGACTGCTTCCGACAACCAGGGCCGTTCCCTTTGAGCTCTCCAGAGATACCCCATCATAGGTTACTACCATCTGCTTCACACAAGCACAACTCATTTTTGCCTCGCCTATCCGTCCCCGGAACCCTATTTTGGATGAACAGACTGAACCGGGAACCTCTCAATCAGAGTCAGGGGCTGGTAGAGCAAGGCACACACGGGCACCGCAAATCTTCATCACCCAATGTCTCATAGCCACTCTGAGAACAAAGAAGGACCCGTCCTTCTACAGCTACTTTTCAGGGAGTGTTGATTACGATCCGCTTGGCCACCTCATTAGTAGGCCTGTGCTTCCACGGGCAACGACTGATACAGCAGGCACCTAGGCCTGGCTGGCTTCAAGGGCGAGACGACTTATTTTATTTTCTTTGTTCTTCAAGAGCGCCATCCCAGCCAGCTGATTTCCACCCCCTGACGAATACTACGGGCTCTGTAAAGTCGCAGCTAGACGGGAGCTATAGCTCAAGTAGGACTGGCAAAGGGGGAGCATACTTATCTGCAGGATTTTCTTTCGACCGTCGACCCTCGCTCGCATTTTATCCTTCTCTTAAGCTTCCATCCGTTGTCACCCTCGGTGCTTCCGCTCTTGGCCCAGAAATCGACTTCTACTATATACAACATACTCACCATCGACGGGATCGTTTTTTTTTTGGGGGACGTTCATATCACACGAGCCGTCATTAGTGACAAAAAAACCATAATTCTTCTGCAAAACCTTACCTGTGGTTCTGCACCCTTTTCCTCTCACCTGCTTCTCGTCACACCTTCCACGGCTTGTTGGTCTCTCTGGTTACGAGCACAACCGCTCGAACGCAGAAGCACCGAACTTGTAGCACAAAAAGATACCCCTGGAACTCGAAATTTTCCCATACTTTCAAGTTTGGGACGCACAGCATCGTTTGCCGGCCCACCGGTGAATCTGACCAATCGATACAGCTGGTCAGATTGTTCAAACCCGCGCCATCTCTTGTAAGTGTCATTCCCTCTCAAATTACATCCGGTCCACCGCCACGATTTTCAGCTTGGTTGGACGGCTCCCATGAATGTTCCCCATTTGTGCACCTGCATCTCGAGCATGTCAACCCCCAAGGGAAGCAAAAAAAGTCGAACTGCAGGCCCCTCAAGAGACCTGTAAACTGTTTCTTTTGACACGTCTCCCATTTCGAAGATCTTGTGATACGAAACATTGTCATACTAACGAACTCATGTTCGGGGCAGAACAAGTAACTTCGTTTCGCGGCTTCTCAGGAGAAGTTCGCTATCATCTTGGAAGCTGCGGCAGATCTCCTCGAACACTTTGGCAACCCCAAGGCTTGTATTGCCTCGGAGACAGACCCGCTGTCACGATGGGCCGTGACTACCCTGAGCACTCGGGAAAGGCGTATTACCGCGGCCAGCAGTGGGATGAAGAACGGGCTCATGCAACAACACTAACAGGCAACTACACTGACCATGGCCGGCATGGTGTGTATTTTGATGACGGACGACAAGCAGCATACGCTGAAAATGGACGATATGCAGGATACCCTGATGATGGACGATCAAGTGGATACGATGAAAATGGACGACATGGATGGTATGCCGACTCTGGGCGGTATCAAAACTTGACAGGATCTATGCCTATCGAAATGGCACTCCGCGAGCACTGCAGGATTCCTGTCAAGAGATACTTCTTAGCTGTTCAGACCGATGATGGCAAGATGCTTTACATGCACAGCCAACATAAGCTGGACGAGAGGGATGTTTTCAACCGAATGAGTTCTGATGCCTTTGTCCCTGAAAGGGACCCGAGGCGCCGCAATCTTGGTATGTCACAACCTTTCTGGCAACGTCCCCAGGACAACTCTATCTGGATAGTATAAGATCTTTGCTACCCAAGCTGACAAATACGGCTGACATGGACTCTTGGAACCACTCGCAGATGCACATGAATACGATGCCTATGGAGCGTTTGGCCACAGAGGCACCTATGCAAGGTTCGGGCACACATACGATGGGCCCGACGCAGCTTGGGAAGAAGGCGAATACGTCAGCGGACCAACCAAAGCTCGAAAGCGACACCGCACCCAGGCCAACTTCCGTGGCGGCCCAGACTCGGCAACCGGGGACAGTGACTTGACGACTGCAAACACCCCGGTTCCTCAGCACAGGGGAATAGTCATGTCTGATCACCCAGTCATCATGGAATTTTGTGAGACTCGTTTCAAGAACCTGCAGCAGATGGCCTGCAAGATAGTTGCAAAAGCATGGGTCAAGCTCGTTGAGCCGAAGAAGCAGTCGAATCACCCTTACACCAATGGAGATGATAACGCTCCAGACTGGTGGCCTAAGCCATGGGGCCCAGGCAAGGACGAGAAAGTGCGGCACAAAGAGCCTGACCATCTGTGGAAGAGAGGTACGAAGTTGCACTTCATTGTTGTCTACAATACCAGTTCGTGATTAGAAAACAGGGAATTCTGACACACCGATCATCACAGAGAGGATCTATCTTTTGAACCACATTCTGCAGCTGATTGTGCAGCCGAATCACAAGCAACATCCAGACATTCAAAAACTCAAGTTGAATGTGGCCAAGCTCGAAGAAGCCACGGCCGAGGCTCTGTCTTCATTCTTCCTGGACAAGGAGAACCCCGGCAATGCCAGGAGGAAGGTATATCTGAAAGAAATTTTTAAAGTGGCCAAGGCTCAGGAGAGATATCTGAATGGCGAAGTTGGTATGTGATGAAGCCCCGAACCCATGTGGCTTTGTCACGCCGATACTATATCTGTTATTACTTGATGCTGACCAAGGATCTCTTCTGTGCAGATGGCGACTACAAAGTCTGGGTGAATGCTGACGACAAGTTCACCGAGGAAATGCAGAGTGGAGATGATCATATTTCTGGAACGATGAATCAGTCCGAGGATGACATGCGGCAGGCTCAGATGGGAAGAGGTTCTGCACCTCCTTCTCAGCCGTCGCCGCTCAAGTCGACAATGATGCAGCCTGGCTTCACACCTCACGGGCTCCCTGGCGCCCCTGGACCCAGTGGTGATCATAGCCCACCCCATATGCAGCATGGCGGCGGTGGCGGTGAGCAATTTTTGGGCGGCGTTCCAGTTCGGACCATGAATGAAATGCCCTCGTACCAAGCCCCAGAAATATATTCTGGCCTCTCAGGCTCACGACGGTCCTCATCGATATATGGAATGACGACAGAATATGCTCCGGCTGGCACCAGTGGAACGGCTACTCTCCACGGCATATACACAGCCCAATGGCCCCATCAAGGACCAGCATCAGCGACGCCCCCGAGCTCTGCGACAGGCAATCCAGCCATCAACTTTACCTTCACCTCGCAGCCTCAAACGCTACCACTACCCGCCCCATTCGTGACCCAGGCTGCCGTTCAGGCAAGCCAGCATGCGACGGCAGCGCCAGGCGCGGCCTACATGCCCTTTGCACCAGATTCTTTGCCCAAGGTTGAGTCGGCCAGCGTTGGCGGCGCGCTCCATTCACCTGATGGTCAGCACGCTTCATCTCATCATCAGCCCCATACCATGAATTTGGCTCGTCACCCTCTTCCGAGTGCCCCTGGAATGATGAATCACGCACCCTCCAGTTATTCCGAGTATGGTGCACATGAGTCCCGGCACATGCCGAGACCTCTTTCATGAACAGTTCGCTACCAAGCGAAGACCCTGGGTACCTACCTACCTACCTACTTTGTGTATCTCTTGTCTCCCCTATTTTACTCCTAAGGTTCTTTTATTTTGCTCTAATATCTGGCGAGTGGATCCGCACTCGTGTCTTGTCTTGTTCTTCTCTCTTGTTCTTTTCACTTATTTACTTCATTACAACAGCTGATTCTGCTGCTATGACTTTTTTTTCACCGTTTACTCTTCGACATTCGACATATTTATCACGATGAAATTTACGGCAGCAAATGGGAACTGAGAAAGCACGCGAAAGAAGAGACTCATCTTTCTTGATCTATACCCATGATAGAAATGGAACTTGAATCACGGCCGGGCCATTTGATTTGTTTATCGCTTTTATGCGTTCTTTGCGTCTTTCTTTTGTTTTTTTCTTCCTCTTTTCCTTTGACATACCAAAACTCATCATCAATCCATCGATTTTCCTTTCCCCCCCCCCCCCCTTTTTTTTGTGTCCACATCATGCTCCAATTTGGGTTTCACGGCGCGACTTTAATACTTTATCCACGGCGCTCATGCATTCGGACCTTTGTTTGTTTTTCTTTGTGTTTCCCCTGCTGCTACCCTCACTTGTTTTTGTTAACTCGATGTGTTGGGGATATAAATCTCCGTGGCGTTGAATCTTGGGTGTTCACTTGAGCGAGCGTGTGTCACAACGAAGGCACTGACTTGAGAAAGAAAAAAAGGCAACTTGGAAAGTCTTTAAAGTAACTTGTTTCAGGATGCATCTAGTCTCTGTTTCTTCTTTTTTTTCTCTTTTCTTTTTGGCATTTGAACGAGAAACAAAAACATTGTTCGGACATGGAAAGCATCATCTGCCCGATATTGCGAGGCGAGTGAGTGGTAGAATACTTACCATCTCACTAGAGGGACAGTCCAGCAAGGCTCCCTTTGTGTGGCTATTTGCTTTATTCTTTTCTTTTGTTGGGTTTGATCTTTTCAGTTATGATACTATATCAAGTATATGTTGGGTGGCTAGGACTACGATTTTTATTTTGAGATATGATAATATACTAGCGTTCACCACAAACCAAGCCTCCCTGCAAGACGTGAAACGACCTGACAGCCTCTCTTCTAATCTGTCAGCATGATATCATAAACCTGTTGGATCTCTAGCAGCCAGAGAACGGGATTGCTGTATGAACTTCACCCCCTACAAAGCCCAAAAAAAAGAAGAAGAAGAAGAATTGGCTCATCACATACGGGCGGTCAATGTTGGCCGCTGCTGGCAATGCATTTGCGGCTACCCGCAGGAACGCATATGCTCCCAGGTGGATACTTATCTTTATGGGAACTTTTTGATCCCCATCGGCTACTTTCATCCGCCCTGAGCCTACCTATCATGCACTAGAAAGAAGGAGGGGGGCCAGGTGGGTGCGTAAAAAGGGAGAAAGCCAGCCCCCGAGTTGTGGCGTGATGCTACGTATGTGTTGTTGTCATAAGGTCAGATGGAGAGAATTTGGGCAAAAAGTGATAGGTCTATCAAGGTCTAAGCCAGCCTAAACATAATCTCCTGCTGTAACATGTGCGTTTTTTTTTTCGGGTAAGCTGATATTAAGCTGTGATGATGATGATGATGATGATGATGATGATGATTATCCAGGTCCCCCTGGAGACCGGCGAGGCTAGACCACGCACCGGGACCCATGATCATCCCCCGGACCGTGGTTGCGGAAGAGGGCGTGACTGCCCATTCTTGTGGTTTTAAAGTCAGCTATGGGGGATGCCAGTTGGCTGGTGTGATGAGATGCCGTCCTTCTCCCTGGTCGACATGATTCAGCTTTTCTCGGTGTGTACGACTGCTTGGGGGGG